>NC_058081.1:662106611-662406611 GCF_014858855.1 Bufo gargarizans
CACGACCTTCATTCCATGTGGGGTCTAGGACCTCATCGTCCCCTGCATCGTCTTCCACCCAGTCTTGATCCCTGACCTCCTGTTCAGTCTGCACACTGCAGAAAGACGCAGCAGTTGGCACCTGTGTTTCGTCATCATCAGAGACATGCTGAGGTGGTATTCCCATGTCCTCATCATCAGGAAACATAAGTGGTTGTGCGTCAGTGCATTCTATGTCTTTCACCGCTGGGGAAGGGCTAGGTGGATGCCCTTGGGAAACCCTGCCAGCGGAGTCTTCAAACAGCATAAGAGACTGCTGCATAACTTGAGGCTGAGACAGTTTCCCTGGTATGCATGGGGGTGATGTGACAGACTGATGGGGTTGGTTTTCAGGCGCCATCTGTGCGCTTTCTGCAGAAGACTGGGTGGGAGATAATGTGAACGTGCTGGATCCACTGTCGGCCACCCAATTGACTAATGCCTGTACCTGCTCAGGCCTTACCATCCTTAGAACGGCATTGGGCCCCACCATATATCGCTGTAAATTCTGGCGGCTACTGGGACCTGAGGTAGTTGGTACACTAGGACGTGTGGATGTGGCAGAACGGCCACGTCCTCTCCCAGCACCAGAGGGTCCACTAACACCACCACGACCATGTCCACGTCCGCGTCCCTTACTAGATGTTTTTCTCATTGTTATGGTTCACCACAACAACAAATATATTATTTGGCCCAATGTATTGTATTCAAAATCAGCGGGATATAAATTTGAGGCCTAGTATTTAGGCGCTGGGTGACCGGTATGGATTTAGTGACAGAATTAGACTTGGAAATGCACAGAAGCGTGTGTGTGAAGTTATTCTGAATGACCCTATGTGCACCTTCAATATTATATACCCTTTTAGGGATAGATTTCAAATAGCTCTGATATAGCAGAAACCACTAAATTATGAAATTGCTAAATTGGGAATTGTACTTCAACCCAGAACAAAAAATGTGCTTTGACGGACACTAAATATCTTGCCCAGCAACAACAGTACAGCGGTGGGTAACGAGAGATTTAGAGGGATTTAAATTTGAGGCCTAGTATTTAGGCGCTGGGTCACCGGTATGGATTTAGTGACAGAATTAGACTTGGAAATGCACAGAAGCGTGTGTGTGAAGTTATTCTGAATGACCCTATGTGCACCTTCAATATTATATACCCTTTTAGGGATAGATTTCAAATAGCTCTGATATAGCAGAAACCACTAAATTATGAAATTGCTAAATTGGGAATTGTACTTCAACCCAGAACAAAAAATGTGCTTTGACGGACACTAAATATCTTGCCCAGCAACAACAGTACAGCGGTGGGTAACGAGAGATTTAGAGGGATTTAAATTTGAGGCCTAGTATTTAGGCGCTGGGTCACCGGTATGGATTTAGTGACAGAATTAGACTTGGAAATGCACAGAAGCGTGTGTGTGAAGTTATTCTGAATGACCCTATGTGCACCTTCAATATTATATACCCTTTTAGGGATAGATTTCAAATAGCTCTGATATAGCAGAAACCACTAAATTATGAAATTGCTAAATTGGGAATTGTACTTCAACCCAGAACAAAAAATGTGCTTTGACGGACACTAAATATCTTGCCCAGCAACAACACAGTGGTGGGTAACGAGAGATTTAGAGGGATTTAAATTTGAGGCCTAGTATTTAGGCGCTGGGTCACCGGTATGGATTTAGTGACAGAATTAGACTTGGAAATGCACAGAAGCGTGTGTGTGAAGTTATTCTGAATGACCCTATGTGCACCTTCAATATTATATACCCTTTTAGGGATAGATTTCAAATAGCTCTGATATAGCAGAAACCACTAAATTATGAAATTGCTAAATTGGGAATTGTACTTCAACCCAGAACAAAAAATGTGCTTTGACGGACACTAAATATCTTGCCCAGCAACAACAGTACACCGGTGGGTAACGAGAGATTTAGAGGGAATTAAATTTGAGGCCTAGTATTTAGGCGCTGGGTCACCGGTATGGATTTAGTGACAGAATTAGACTTGGAAATACACAGTAGCGGGTGTGTGTGAAGTTATTCTGAATGACCCTATGTGCACCTTCAATATTATATACCCTTTTAGGGATAGATTTCAAATAGCTCTGATATAGCAGAAACCACTAAATTATGAAATTGCTAAATTGGGAATTGTACTTCAACCCAGAACAAAAAATGTGCTTTGACGGACACTAAATATCTTGCCCAGCAACAACAGTACAGCGGTGGGTAACGAGAGATTTAGAGGGAATTAAATTTGAGGCCTAGTATTTAGGCGCTGGGTCACCGGTATGGATTTAGTGACAGAATTAGACTTGGAAATGCACAGAAGCGTGTGTGTGAAGTTATTCTGAATGACCCTATGTGCACCTTCAATATTATATACCCTTTTAGGGATAGATTTCAAATAGCTCTGATATAGCAGAAACCACTAAATTATGAAATTGCTAAATTGGGAATTGTACTTCAACCCAGAACAAAAAATGTGCTTTGACGGACACTAAATATCTTGCCCAGCAACAACAGTACAGCGGTGGGTAACGAGAGATTTAGAGGGATTTAAATTTGAGGCCTAGTATTTAGGCGCTGGGTCACCGGTATGGATTTAGTGACAGAATTAGACTTGGAAATGCACAGAAGCGTGTGTGTGAAGTTATTCTGAATGACCCTATGTGCACCTTCAATATTATATACCCTTTTAGGGATAGATTTCAAATAGCTCTGATATAGCAGAAACCACTAAATTATGAAATTGCTAAATTGGGAATTGTACTTCAACCCAGAACAAAAAATGTGCTTTGACGGACACTAAATATCTTGCCCAGCAACAACAGTACAGTGGTGGGTAACGAGAGATTTAGAGGGATTTAAATTTGAGGCCTAGTATTTAGGCGCTGGGTCACCGGTATGGATTTAGTGACAGAATTAGACTTGGAAATGCACAGAAGCGTGTGTGTGAAGTTATTCTGAATGACCCTATGTGCACCTTCAATATTATATACCCTTTTAGGGATAGATTTCAAATAGCTCTGATATAGCAGAAACCACTAAATTATGAAATTGCTAAATTGGGAATTGTACTTCAACCCAGAACAAAAAATGTGCTTTGACGGACACTAAATATCTTGCCCAGCAACAACAGTACACCGGTGGGTAACGAGAGATTTAGAGGGAATTAAATTTGAGGCCTAGTATTTAGGCGCTGGGTCACCGGTATGGATTTAGTGACAGAATTAGACTTGGAAATACACAGTAGCGGGTGTGTGTGAAGTTATTCTGAATGACCCTATGTGCACCTTCAATATTATATACCCTTTTAGGGATAGATTTCAAATAGCTCTGATATAGCAGAAACCACTAAATTATGAAATTGCTAAATTGGGAATTGTACTTCAACCCAGAACAAAAAATGTGCTTTGACGGACACTAAATATCTTGCCCAGCAACAACAGTACAGCGGTGGGTAACGAGAGATTTAGAGGGAATTAAATTTGAGGCCTAGTATTTAGGCGCTGGGTCACCGGTATGGATTTAGTGACAGAATTAGACTTGGAAATACACAGTAGCGGGTGTGTGTGAAGTTATTCTGAATGACCCTATGTGCACCTTCAATATTATATACCCTTTTTGGGATAGATTTCAAATAGCTCTGATATAGCAGGAACCACTAAATTATGAAATTGCTAAATTGGGAATTGTACTTCAACCCAGAACAAAAAATGTGCTTTGACGGGCACTAAATAACTTTCCCAGCTACAACAGGACAACGGTAACGAGAGATTTAGAGGGATTTAAATTTGAGGCCTAGTATTTAGGCGCTGGGTGACAGGTATGGGTTTAGTGACAGAATTAGACTTGGAAATACACAGTAGCGGGTGTGTGTGAAGTTATTCTGAATGACCCTATGTGCACCTTCAATATTATATACCCTTTTTGGGATAGATTTCAAATAGCTCTGATATAGCAGAAACCACTAAATTATGAAATTGCTAAATTGGGAATTGTACTTCAACCCAGAACAAAAAATGTGCTTTGACGGACACTAAATATCTTGCCCAGCAACAACAGTACAGCGGTGGGTAACGAGAGATTTAGAGGGAATTAAATTTGAGGCCTAGTATTTAGGCGCTGGGTCACCGGTATGGATTTAGTGACAGAATTAGACTTGGAAATACACAGTAGCGGGTGTGTGTGAAGTTACTCTGAATGACCCTATGTGCACCTTCAATATTATATACCCTTTTTGGGATAGATTTCAAAGAGCTCTGATATAGCAGGAACCACTAAATTATGAAATTGCTAAATTGAGAATTGTATTTCAACCCAGAACAAGAAATGTGCTTGAACGGACACTAAATAACTCGCCCAGCTACAGCACTAGGGACAGATTTAGCTGGATATAAATTTGAGGCCTAGTATTTAGGCGCTGGGTGACCGGTATGGATTTAGTGACAGAATTAGACTGGGATATGGCCAAAAAATGAACAGACTATTGCTGGTTAAATGCACTTGGTGTGACAGCTTCACCCTGATGTAGGCTTTAGCCAAATAACAACCACACCATTGAGGGTTAAATGCACTTGGTGACAGGCGCAGCTTGCCCCTGATTTTGTATATGGCCAAAAAATGAACAGACTATTGCTGGTTAAATGCACTTGGTGTGACAGCTTCACCCTGATGTAGGCTTTAGCCAAATAACAACCACACCATTGAGGGTTAAATGCACTTGGTGACAGGCGCAGCTTGCCCCTGATTTTGTATATGGCCAAAAAATGAACAGACTATTGCTGGTTAAATGCACTTGGTGTGACAGCTTCACCCTGATGTAGGCTTTAGCCAAAAAACAACCACACCATTGAGGGTTAAATGCACTTGGTGACAGGCGCAGCTTGCCCCTGATTTTGTATATGGCCAAAAAATGAACAGACTATTGCTGGTTAAATGCACTTGGTGTGACAGCTTCACCCTGATGTAGGCTTTAGCCAAAAAACAACCACACCATTGAGGGTTAAATGCACTTGGTCGCAGCTTGTGCTGGCGCACCACAAGACACAAAATGGCCGCCGATCACCCCAGAAAAATGAGACTGACAAACGGTCTGTGCAGCCTAAAAACAGTGAGCAATTGAGGATCAGCAGCTCAATGATCCACAGCTGCAGATCGATCAGTTAATCAAGTCCTTTGGAGGAGTTAATCTGCCTAATCTCGCCCTACTGTCGCAGCCGCAACCTCTCCCTACGCTAATCAGAGCAGAGTGACGGGCGGCGCTATGTGACTCCAGCTTAAATAGAGGCTGGGTCACATGGTGCTCTGGCCAATCACAGCCATGCCAATAGTAGGCATGGCTGTGATGGCCTCTTGGGGCAAGTAGTATGACGCTTGTTGATTGGCTGCTTTGCAGCCTTTCAAAAAGCGCCAAGAAAGCGTCACAAAAGCGCCAAGAAAGCGACGAACACCGAACCCGAACCCGGACTTTTACGAAAATGTCCGGGTTCGGGTCCGTGTCACGGACACCCCAAAATTCGGTACGAACCCGAACTATACAGTTCGAGTTCGCTCATCCCTACTCACAAACATAGATCAGTGCAGGACAGGTGCTCTCTCCAGGGGCAACACCCTCTGCCCAATTAGAGACCGTAGCACAATAAGTAAAGACGTTGGAGGGCACTCAAATATCTGTTAGTCACAAGGAATATATACCACCTATATTCAAACATTTGAATTTATTGGGTTAAAAATCAGGCCTAATAGCAGAACCAACAATGAACCGTAATAACAAACACACAAAAATAGAAAAAAATAGAAATTAATAAATACCAAATGGGTTCGATTTTGAACCAGTTGTAAGAATGGCTCTTGTCTAATCACATATGAAAGTGATAAAATAATTCATGCCGGCTACATACAGTGAGGAACAGAAGTATTTGAACACCCTGCAATTTTGCAAGTTCTCCCACTAAGAAATCATGGAGGGGTCTGAAATTCACATTGTAGGTGCATTCCCACTCTGAGAGACAGAATAAAAAAAAGAAATTCAGGAAATCTCATTGTATGATTTTTAAAGAATTTATTTGTCTTGCACTGCTGAACATAGGTATTTGAACACCTGAGAAACAGCAAGAATTCTGGCTCTCAAAGACCTGTTACTGTGCCTTTAAAAAGTCCACCTCTACTCCACTCATTAATCTAACTTAGTAGTACCTGTCTGAGACCATTGTCTTAAAGACCCCTGTCCTCCCCACAGTCAGTCAGACACCAACTACTACCATGGGCAAGACCAAAGAGCTGTCAAAAGACACCAGAGACAAAATTGTGGACCTCCACAAGACTGGAAAGGGCTACAGGGCAATTGCCAAGCAGCTTGGTGAAAATAGATCAACTGTTGGAGCAATTGTTAGAAAATGGATGAGGCTAAAGACGACTGTCAGTCTCCCTCGGACTAGGTCTCCATGCAAGATCTCACCTCGTGGGGTATCACTGATGATAAGAAAGGTGAGGAATCAGCCCAGAACTACAAGAGAGGAGCTGGTCAATGACATGAAGAGAGCTGGGACCACAGTTTCAAAGGTCATGGTTTCAAATCATGCATTGCCCCGAAGGTTCCCCTGCTCAGGTCATCACATGTCCAGGTCTGTCTGAAGTTTTCCAATGACCACCTGGATGATCCAGAGGAGGCATGGGAGAAAATCATGTGGTCAGATGAGCTTTTTGGTCTAAACTTCACTCGTCGTGTTTGGAGGAAAAAGAAGGATGAGTTGCATCCCAAGAACACCATCCCTTCTGTGAAGCATGAGGGTGGTAACATGATTCTTTGGGGGTTCTTTTCTGCGAAGAGGACAGGACGACTGCGCTGTATTAAGGAGAGGATGAATGGGGCCATTTATTGTGAGATTTTGAGCAACAACCTCCTTCCCTCAGTCAGAGCATTGAAGATGGGTCGTGGCTGGGTCTTCCAACATGACAACGACCCGAAGCACACAGCCAGGATAACCAAGGAGTGGCTCCGTAAGAAGCATGTCAAGGTTCTTGAGTGGCCTAGCCAGTCTCCAGACCTAAATCCAATAGAACATCTTTGGAGGGAGCTGAAACTCTGTGTTGTTCAGCGACAGCCCCGAAACCTGACAGATCTAGAGGAGATCTGTGTGGAGGAATGGGCCAAAATCCCTTGTGCAGTGTGTGCAAACCTGGTCAAGAACTACAGGAAACTTTTGACCTCTAAATGCAAATAAAGGCTTCTGTACCAAATATTAACACTGATTTTCTCAGGCGTTCAAATACTTATGTTCAGCAGTGCAAGACAAATAAATTCTTAAAAAATCAGTACAATGTAATTTCTTGATTATTTTTTTTTTTTTATTCTGTCTGAGTGGGAATGCACCTACAATGTTAATTTCAGACCCCTCCATGATTTCTAAGTGGGAGAACTTGCAAAATCGCAGGGTGTTCAAATACTTCTGTTCCTCGCTGTATATATGATGTTATAGTATTAGTGACATACTACACGTATAAACTGGTTAAGAGGAATGGATCTAACTCAGATAGATAACGTAAATGTTGGTACAATAAGTGTACATCAGTATGCCTAAACTCATTCACATCATAATAATAGTCACATCTAAAACATGGATTAAAAATACACGATATTAAGATCAGTGGGGACTGTATTTATACAAATCCAAGAATCCACCTGGAGTAATGTGCACCGATATCCGCCTCAAATGGATTGGTGACCTCTTGTCTATACAAGCAGCAGATGTAGTAGCATTATATCCCGTTATGCTTGTATATTATATTTGAGTTAAATTGATAAAAGTCAGCTGGTTTAAAATTCCTCCGTTTTGGTCAAAGGATATTGTGTATTTTTAATCCATGTTTTAGATGTGACTATTATTATGATGTGAATGAGTTTAGGCAGAGTGATGTACATTTATTGTACCAACATTTACGTTATCTATCTGAGTTAGATCCATTCCTCTTAGCCAGTTTTATACATATATTTTAGTGTTTATACGTGTAGTATGTCACTAATACTATAACATCATATATATGTAGCCGGCATGAACTATTTTATCACTTTCATATGGGATTAGACAAGAGCCAAACTTACAACTAGTTCAACATCTAACCCACTTTGTATTTTATTTTTATTCATTTCTATTTTTTTATATTTTTGTGTGTTATTATTCATTATTGGTTCTGCTATTAGGCCTGATTTTTAACCCAATAAATTCATATGTTTGAAAATAGGTGGAATATATTCCTTATGACTAACAGATATTTCAGTGCCCTCCAACTTCTTTACTTATTGTGCTACGGTCTCTAAGAGTTAGTGGCCTAGTAATTCCCCTGCAGTGGAGTCCAGATCCTTGTACAAGGGTTAAAGGGTGAAGACCAGGGGGCGACTTAGGTAACACTTTAAGAGTAGCCCCAAGCCTAATCTTTTCAAGTGACACAGTGGATTCACATACATTTTGTAACAGTAAGCAGCTGAGCCCCTGGCTCCACATGCATGTGATATGGCCACACATCTTTAAGTGAGAGACATAGTTCCCAGAGCTATTGCCTGCAGCGACTTCTAGAGTTGAGGTGGCAGGTAACCATTGTTTTATATAAAGCAAGGTTGGAAGTGTCATGGTGAAACAAAGAACACATTTAGTTAATGTTCTTATTTTGCAGAGGGGTCTTTGTGTCCCTTCAGTCACATGTGCCTGAGTAAAATTGATAGAGGGACAATGGGAGAGTCGAAGAGATCACCTCAATGTTTAGCTTGATTTTGTGAGGGCAGATAAACACTTTAAAAGCATAAGTACGAGGTATAAGTCTAAAGCTGGCCAAACACGTTAGATAGAAGTTAGTTCATAATATAAAAACAAAATAAAAAATCTCCAATGCGTTGACTACCGCTGCAGGTCCCAAGAGTAAAGTGGGCTCTATTCACAGTCAGTCAATGCGTTTTCGGTGACCACGCGATTCCAATGGTTAAGGAGGTAACCTCTTTGAATCAGAGCCATCCACTTGTACAAACGCAGGTAAAATATAGGCATATCAGATAAATATGGCAGCCTCGTGCCCCTGCCCAGGAGCACAAGGCTGCTAGATTTATCTGATGTGCCTATATTTTACCTGCGTTTGTCAGTATAATAAAAAAAAAATAATTGACCATTGGTGATAGTGCTTCACTATGGGAGCGACTTTTTGATATCTCATAGAACTGTCTGTGGGAAGGAGAGGTTGGGAGAAGCCCAAGGCGGTTGAATTTCTCTGATGTGCTTTCACTTTCACTTGTGAGTATAACAATACATGTGCATGTGAGTACTGGCGATACTACTTCACTATTGGTGCGACATTTGATATTTTTACAGGACCTTCCATGGGTAGGACGATATTTGTGGAACTCGATGTTTTTCCCATATATGTACAAGTGCATTGCTCTGATTAAAAGAGGTTACCTCCTTAACCATTAGAATTGCGCGGTCCCCGAAAACGCCCAGAAGTTGGTTCATGGCTGAACAGCAGTTGAACAAACACTCTTCTGGTGAACGTTCATTTCACATGCATGGCCATACACACTTTAGCCCATAGTTGTTCAAACTGGTCATACATGTTCAATGAAATTGGGCGATGGGCAAAATATCTTTCTGGGAGCGTTCTTTCAAAGAAATATCTTTTGCCCGACTATCAGACGAAAATATTAAATAGGATATACTTTGTTTCAAGCGATAATGGTCTGTCATCTGTCGGCTAAGGCTACTTTCACATCAGCGTTTTTTGCGGATCCTGTCTGACGCTTCTGGTCCTGTCAGATGAAGTAGTATCATGATGGGTGTATGGTAAAGCTATTCTTACAACATCAAGGATATTAACATTCACAGCTTGGGGCACTGCTACCAGCCAAATTAATATCCATGGCAAGTGCTCAAAGTATTTCGGCCAGCACCATATGTTAAAACCACTTTTTTTCACAGTGGCATTGGACCCCCACCGATCAGATATTGAGGCCTGTCCTGAAGATAGGCCATCAGTATAAAAGTTGAATTTCTTTAACATGATTATGTGGACGGCCATCTTGTCTAAGCTGTTCTTAACAGCCTTTATAGATACGCTTATTGACTTCTATGTAAGAGGTCATTGTACAGGGAGGGAGCAGATAAGATGTGACCATCACTTATTGTGAATGGAGGATTCTGTGTCTATATCTATCTATCTGTCCATCATTGTAATCCTGCCTGTGATGATATTGGGATGACTGCTGAAAAGTGATCTGTACTGACCAAGAATGTGGCACCAATAATGAGCTTTTAATAGGCTTTGTGGGCCAGTGTGAAAAGTGAAGGATTTCAATATTTTTGTTTTTAAATATAGAAAAGCGACTTGGAAAGTATCATCATCAAAAATTATTTAAAAATATGTTTAACATAAAAACTTGACTTAAAGTGGTTCTCCGAGATTTTGATATTGATGTCCTATCCTCAGGATAGGTCATCAATATCAGAACTGAGGGGATGCGACTCTTAGCACCCCCTCCGATCAGCTGTTTGAAGAGGCCGTGGCGATCCAGTGAGCACTGCGGCCTCCTCCTAGGCCAGTGACATCATGTTCATCAGTAAAGTGGTCTAATAACAGCTCAGTCCTATTCAAGTAGATGGGGCTATGCTACAATATCAAGGAGCACAGCCTCTTCAAACTGATGATCAGCAGGGATCCTGGTCGTCAGTCTGCTCTCTATTCCCGAGATATGATATTTTTTCATATGCAAATTAGGCCTTTGGTGCAATGAAGGCATCATCATTGCTATTGTTGCACCCAAACTCCACTCATATCTGTGGCCAGCCCTCCCTCGCTGCTTTGCCACTGCCTGTCCCTGCCAATCAAAGCAGCCAAGGAGGGGTTGGCCCTAGAAAGAAGTGGAGAAAAAGTATCATAACTTTAGAACGGAGCTTCAGATTAACAAAAGAAAAACAGTCTTTCATACAGCAGACAGCCACGGTCATGCCCACGACCAGCGATAATGCCGATCACGGATATTTAACCTCTCAGATGCCATGGTCAAATGTGATCATGGCATCTGAGAAGCCAGAAACCCAGAAGCGCACACTGGAACATCTCCCCCCGGCCGAGATTGGGGAAGGAGTTCATTCAAAGTAATCAGTGTGATCCGGCAAGTAGTTCCGTCGTCGGAACTGCCCGCCGGATCTGCCGATCTGGATGTGACTGAAAGCATTTGTGAGACGGATCCGGATCCGTCTCACAAATGCATTGCAAGAATGGATCCGTCTCTCCGCTTGTCATGCGGATAGATGGATCCGTCTTGTATTTTTTTTACAGTTTTCCTGGTCTGCATCAATGTAAATTAATGTCGGATCCGGCATTCCGGCAACTGATCAGGCATTTTGGACGGGGATAATACCGTAGCATGCTGCGGTTTTATCTTTTGCCTGATCAGTCAAAAAGACTGAACTGAAGACATCCTGATGCATCCTGAACAGATTACTCTCCGTTCAGAATGCATGGGGATAAAACTGATCAGTTCTTTTCCGGTATAGAGCCCCTAGGACGGAACTCTATGGCGGAAAAGAAAAACGCAAGTGTGAAAGTACCCTTAGGCTTCCAGGCTTATTCCTTGTACATTACAATTTAGGCCAGCAGCTGGCAGCACTGAATTGTAATATACCTATTTCTGTATAGGATAGTGGGAAACATTTCATTACCCTATACAAAATGCAATCTGATGATTGCATGTTGTGGTACACTTGGGGACCTAATAAAAAGTAAAAAAATGAAGTTAAAAAAAAAAACTAAAAAATATATATAAAAAATTCTAATCCCCCCCTTTCCCCAAAATCAAAATACTTAAACACAAAAAAAGGGCATCGTCACATGTGAACACGCCTGTAGTATTAAAATATAAAAAAAATCCTTAGCCCATATGGTGAATGGCGTAATGGAAAAAAATAAAATAAAAATGGACATTTTCTTATCACTTCCCAATAAAAATTGAATAAACAGTGATCATTAAATCATATACACCCCTAAAATGGTAGATAAAAAACTGCAGATCGTCCCACAAAAAATTAACCCTCACAAATCTCCGTAGACATAACTAAAAAAATAAAAGTTATCAGAATATAGTGGTGAAAAGAAAAAAAATGTCTTCAAAAGCTTTATTTTTTTCAGTATTAAAATGCAAGAAACGCTGCGAAAACAAAACCCATAAAACTGTGGTGGAATTGCGGTTTTCTTTTTTTTCCCCTTTTTTTATTACACCCCATTTGGAATTTTTTCCCCGCTTCCCACTACATTGTATGCCATATTAAAGGAGGGCATTAGAAAACACAACTTGTACAGAAAATAAACAAGCCCTCATACAGCTAAAAATCAAACAAAAGTTACAGCTCTGGAAAGGCAGGGAGTGAAAAACAAAAACGCAAAAACAGAAAATCACTTCATCAGAAAGGGGTTAAACAATAAATGATTTTCTTATGACACTGATCAGCAACCTTCAGCACTCCAGGTGCTGTGAAACTACAACTCCCAGTAAGCAAACTTTTCCTTTAGAAGTGAAGAGGATTCAGGGAGTTGTAGTTTAAGAACAGCTGGAGTGCCGGAGGTTGATCAGTGAAAATCCTTCAGTGAAACAGCAGCCTCTAGTGGTCAATTCTGAGAAAGCAACATAATCTGACAGACGTCCGCATACTGAACAACACGCATTTCGAGCCTTACACGTTTTTAATATTTTGTGAAGCTGAAAGCTACAGTATAATCAGTAGTGCAGGGAGGACACCTCTCTGGGTGAGCTGACATACCATATTTATTTATCTATATGCATATTAGGTGGCAAGGTTGGCAAGTGGCAGGAGGCCAGGGGTTAAACCTTACTAAAATATGACACCATTAAGAAAGATGCTATAAATAAATGGAAAGTATAAAAAGCCTTAATTATTAATGTAGTTTATTATTTATTTTATATATTTCATCCAGGTAACCAGGTACGACATGTCAAACTTAAAAAAAAAAGGAAAGTTGATAATTTTGGGCAGTGTCTGTAGACATTTGGGCACATTTAATAAAGATTTTACTAAAATTCTCTAAATTTATTAAAAGGTGTCATATCTGGGGCCTTCTGTGCGCCACAAACTGAAATCTACAGCAGCTATGGGATGGCACACATTTTAGGTATGTTTTTTTGCACCAGTTTTCTAAATGAAATGATTGTGAATGTATAGGGCTGCAGTGCTTCGGACCCTTCCGCTAAGCCCCATCGACTTTTTAAAAAGTGTCGAGAGCATCAAACAATTATGAAGAGTCACAGATCTTTAGTAAATGTGCCCCAGTGTCTGTAAATGGTGGCTGTCGAGCTGTTGATAAACTACAACTCTCAATATGCATTGACAGCTAAACCTTGTCACTTTCAGGAGGTGCACAGGCCGCAGAGCACAAACATTAGAAGAATTACAATGAAGTGACTTTTGACTGTACCCATGGAATAACACCTGGAGACAACATCGGAATTTCTGTCATCCAAATTCTACATCTCTTTCATATTCAAAGATGTCTTCCATATCTTCCACCAGCATCATCTGTAATTCTGTTAGAATAGATTCTAGTGCCTGAAAGAAGGACAAATACAATTATGGAGATATAATTTTAAATGGGGGCAAAGGGATCCAAGATATGCAAGCAAACTCCAAACACATGTATTTACCAGTCCCTTAAACAGTAAGTGTCCGTATATTATCAACTACAGTCAGTATCCTTATACCAGTACCAGCCATATTCAGTACCCATATACCAGTACCAGCCATATTCAGTACCCTATACCAGTACTAGTCATAATTAATGCTCGTATACTAAGGCCGGACACATTCAGTGCCCTTAGTACCAGGCATAATCAGTACCGTATACCAGTACCAAAACCATTCAGCGCCTTTATGTCACTGCTAGTCACAGTCTGTATTCTATACTATAGCCTTACAAAAGTTAGTGCCCTTATACCATAGCAAGTGCTGTTACAACATTTCCAGCCATATGAATGGACCCTGCTGGGCACATGTAACATGACGGTTAAGGTTCTTTGTAGAGATGAGCAAACCTTTGTATGACGTTCGCAGGATTTTTCAGTTAAACTTTTCCTAGAAACCAAGTCTGACCTGGAATATACTCATGCATATTTTTGGTCTCCTTTATGATAAACCATATCCTAAAGAGGGTGTCAGTCCACCAAGTAAGGCACATTTCGCTTGAAACGTTCTCTCTTGCTCTTTTTGAAAGAGAACTAGCTTGCATGTTTTGTTGAGAGAGTCACAAGCTTTGTGGGGCGTTGTAATTCTCTTGTCTCACTTTCTGCTGAATTTTACTTTGGAGGTCTCTCTGGTTCATATGACGTTGGTCCTACATATCCAAATAGAATCGGTAAAAGTGGTGTCTGTTTTTTCTATACTGATGATCTATCCACGGGGGAATAGGAAGGAGCCGTCCCACTGAGGTGAATTTGGACAGCAAGAGCTATAAGTGTAACTACTTCCTACTGCAGAGCAATTAGGTAAACAGTAAGGAGAACAGACCATCCATATAAGTGCTGCATATTTTTCACACAGTGGATTGGCAGAGATACCTTTAAACATGCTTACGTATTAATACTAGAAAAATAGCTAAGCCAGCCTCACATCAGCAACTAGCTCTTTCGGGACAAAAGCCCTTTATCAGAGTAAAGCAAATGATAACAGCTTTTCTATTTGCAAGGCCTTAGGGGCAACCTTTAGGTGGGTACTATTTCTATTATGGAGACCAGTTGATATATGATGTATGATTATTGTAGGCTAGACAATGTCTCTCCTGATTTGTGGGGAAAATATACGCAAATTATCATGACCAACATCTGCTGGCATCAGAATGGTTTAGGAAAGCTTATTTGAATGTCTTTCCAAGTAACCCAAAGGGGCATCGCCTTGCCTACAATACTGTGCACAAGTACTTGGCATAGACAATGCACATATATTGTCGAGAAACACACATTTGTGTTACAGTCTTTTTCTCTCTCTCCAAAACATTTTTGCGTGAATCTGAACTTTTAGAAAAATTCGGACCGAATCGTGAACTAGTTGAACCAGTTCCATCATCCTTAGTTCTTTGCTACGGTTTTTGCAAACTTGCAGGAAAGTACGACATGACTATAATGTATCAAAACTCCCTAAAGGTTCTCCAAAGGAAACATTCAAGTTAAAATTGGGAACATACCACTTTGCTAACTGTATTTTGGTGGAAATGCATTGCCGGGTAGTTTTCAAAGGTGTTTCTTTGCACTTGTTTAATATTAACTTGCTCTCTTAGAAGTACATCAAGCATGACACCTATAATCAAAGTTATAAATAACATCAGTGTTAAACACATACAATAAAATGACAACTCTAACATATAGATGAATGTTTCTCATGGCTTTAAAATGGTTTTCTTGTCATGACAACCCTTGTGCGTGAGCTATAGGGGTTGCAGTGGTCAAAATTGAGACTGTGACCTCGAATTCCATAGGCCCCAACTTGCACCTAGTACATTAGAGATGTGCTGCAACCCAGCTGCTATATGCTGATGGGTCACTTGTCTTATGGGGGAAGCTGATGAGTGAAAAAGCATTGGTCTATCTACCCAGCTTACTTCCAGGGACCAGGACACTGCACCATCATGGAACTAACACAAGGGGGAGCGCAGAGCAAATTTACTGCTTCCATTGCAGCTATGGTAACTACTGTATAAATTACTATGCACTGAGCTCCTTCTTGCAGAGGATATATATATATATATACACACAGTATATATGGAAAATGAATAAAGAACACCTAAAAAAGCAAATGCAATTAAGCTAAGATTGAGAAAGTATAAATTGCTATTGTTGCTTGGTCAATGATCACACAACCACGATGGTCCATCCTTTATTTTGGTTTCTGCAGCAGGGTGGCGTATATATTAAAGCAGGGTCTCAATAATACTGGGTGGTATCTTCCCTTGCTGCCTTACAAACTGCCACTCTTGCATGGTAGTAGTCAAGTGGAGCCATAGTTTATCCAAGTTGGTTGTTGGTTGCTGTGCATGTGAGATCCATCGCCCCATCCAGTCCCAGACATTCTCAATGGAGAATGTGATTGAGCTGGCCAGGGGAGTTTCCGAAGGCTGGTCAATGATCCCTCCAAGAATACCAATTGGGAACAGTCATGGTAGCTAATGGCACCCCAAACTATGACACATGGGGTTGGCTCTGTGTCTCTGCACTATACATAATGGCAGTAGGTATTCTCCAGCCCTCCAGCAGACTCTTATGCGTCCATAATTAGTACAAAGGCAGAACCTACTTTCATCACTATTGTTTGCTATTCATTCTTCCAATAAGAACTTCCCACGGCACTAATGTAGGCACTCTTGGTGATAATGTGAAGACAGTTGTAAGAGAGCTTGTGGAGGGCATAAATGCAGTCCTGCTTCAAGTAGACGGTTTTCTTATGGTCCAGTGAGTCCCTGCAGAGGCTACTGCAGAACCGATTTGTGATGACATGGCTTTTCTTATACAGCAATCCTGGCATGCATCTATCCTGCACCTGTCCTGACTGCCCAGAACCCTCTCAACATGTATGAGTTCCCTTCTCTGACCACTGTTGACACCACTGATGCATTACAGAATTGTCTCATACAACTCATTCTGGGATTTGACAGATGGACCATCCAGCTTCCGGAAGCTCCGCTGTTTCAAAGACTGTTAATTCATAAATAGTGGGCACCTCAACAACATCAACAGTCCTGTAAGAGAAACAACAAACTGTGCTGTCAAACAAAAAAATAACAGATTGATGCCAGACAAAAAAGTCTGTGGAGCATATCTATTTAACATAAGCATCTTGAAAATTTGACCACCACATGTAACAGCCTCCAGCATTGCCGTATTGTAAAATAAGCTTTTTTTATCCTAAATCATTCTAGGTGTTCTTTTTTCATTTTGCAGTAGTGTATATATAAAGCCCTGAGGTATGCCATGTACCATATAGTGTCTACAGCAGTCACCTTCCATACTTTCTGGCATCACTATAGATTACCATTTTATATATATCATCATATAATAATAAATATATTTTGACATACTTGGTATTAGAGGAGGGGTAGGCAGCACTGTTGCACTGAGATCCAACAGCTTTCAGCTAAGCCCCTAATGGCCACCATAGAAAGGTTCTCCTGCTCAATCCCCGTCCCCCCGCGCCCCCCACACTTCTAGCCAGAATGGAAAGCCTTTGCGAAATAAAATAACAGCTATTAGAACACCGCTGGTATTTCGGTCTGTTCGGTAGCAGGAAGCCTGAGGCAATTTTCAATATGACAACAATAAGCAGCTAGAGTAGCGGAGGCAGGTAGACGGGAAAACAGAAGACATGAAAAAGGTGTCTGAAAGGTGGTAAAGAACAAGCAATATTTAATCCAAAATCGTATTTTCAGTATGCACAAGCTGGAGCCTCTGGAAGACTCTCAGCAGACCTTCAGGTGAAATGAACAAAAGAGACAATAAAACATGTAGAAATGACATGCAAAGGCAAACAAGAGAAGGAAAAGCCTAGAAATAAGACTGACAGATGGATCAGGATCCAAATAAAGAGACAAGTAGGCGGTCAGCGTCATTCTGCACGGCTATGGCTTACTGTCCAGCAGACACTGCATTGGATCCTTCCCAAACATCAGCGATTCATGTGCTCCAATCATGTCAAGTAAGTGCTCCAAAAGAAAGAGGTCCACAACATGCTTGTTCGCTGTCACTGTAATCTGACAATAATATTAATAATTCATTATGTGACTCAAATATTAGAATATAATAATGTGACTTTCAAAATTGTGGTTTTCCAAAAATGATGCTCTAAATACAATCCCTTGAAAGTATTGCCCCACTGATCTCTGATCACTGCAGGCCTGCCTTGGAATAAATAACCCAGCATGTTATATACAGTTGTAATAAAAAAGTATGTGAACCCTTTGGAATGATATGGACTTCTGCACAAATTGGTCATAACATGTGATCTGATCTTCAGCTAAGTCACAACAATAGACAATCACAGTCTGCTTAAACTAAACACACAAAAAATTAACTGTTACCATGTTTTTATTGAACACACCATGTAAACATTCACAGTGCAGGTGGAAAAAGTATGTGAACCCTTGGATTTAATACCTAGTTATACCTCCTTTGGCAGCAATAACTTCAACCAAACATTTCCTGTAGTTGCAGATCAGACGTGCACAACGGTCAGGAGTAATTCTTGACCATTCCTCTTTACAGAACTGTTTCAGTTCAGCAATATTCTTGGGATGTCTGGTGTGAATCGCTTTCTTAAAGGTCATGCCACAGCATCTTAATCGGGTTGAGGTCAGGACTCTGACTGGGCCACTCCAGAAGGTGTATTTTCTTCTGTTTAAGCCATTCTGTTGTTGATTTACTTCTATGCTTTGGGTCGTTGTCCTGTTGCAACACCCATCTTCTGTTGAGCTTCAGCTGGTAGACAAATGGCCTTAAGTTCTCCTGCAAAATTTCTTGATAAACTTTGGAATTCATTTTTCCTTTGATGATAGCAATCCATCCAGGCCCTGACGCAGCAAAGCAGCCACAAACCATGATGCCCCCACCTGGTGTGGTGTGCCTCTTTTTCTCCACACATAGTGTTGTGTGTTTCTTCCAAACAACTCAACTTTGGTTTCATCTGTCCAGAGAATATTTTGCCAGTACTGCTGTGGAACATCCAGGTGCTCTTGTGCAAACTGTAAACATACAGCAATATTTTTTTGGGACAGCAGTGGCTTCCTCTGTGGTATCCTCCCATGAAATCCATTCTTGTTTAGTGTTTTACATATCGTAGATTTGCAAAGAGGAATGTTAGCATATGCCAGAGACTTTTGTAACTCTTTAGCTGACACTCTAGGATTCTTCTTCACCTCATTGAGCAGTCTGTGCTGTGCTCTTGAAGTCATCTTTACAGGACGGCCACTCCTAGGGAGAGTAGCAGCAGTGCTGAACTTTCTCCATTTATAGACAATTTGTCTTACCGTGAACTGATGAACAGCAAGGCTTTTGGAGATACTTTTACAACCCTTTCCAGCTTTATGCAAGTCAACAATTCTTAATCGTAGGTCTTCTGAGAGCTCTTTTGTGTGAGGCATAATTCACATCAGGCAATGCTTCTTGTGAAAAGCAAACCCAGAACTGGTGTGTGTTTTTTATAGGGCAGGGCAGCTGTAACCAACACCTCCAATCTCATCTCATTGATTGGACTCCAGTTGGCTGACACCTCACTCCAATTAGCTCTTGGAGATGTCATTAGTCTCACATACTTTTTCCACCTGTACTGTGAATGTTTACACCTGTACTGTGAATGTGTACAGATCGGCAGTTAAGAATAAATATGAAATTCGCGATTTATGCATAGATAGAAATTATGAATGTCTGTTTATTACGGAATCATGGTTTACAGAAAAGTCCAGGGTAGACATCGGGGAAATGCTCCCACCAGACTACAAGATCATCATAAAGAACAGACCTAACAAACAGGGGGAGGGATAGCGATTGTACATAAAAACACAATAAAAATAACAGAAATTAACCTTCCTACGGAAAACCCATCATGGGAAACACTCACAGCACATTTGACGATCGAAAATAAATACACAATAATAATAGCGTTATGTTACAGACCCCCAGGACCCCGCACTCATTTCACAGACAACTTCATAGAATGGGCCACGGATCTCACAATAAAACATCATAGACTCCTTATTCTAGGGGACCTTAACCTTTGGTTCAACGATAAGCAAGATACCCCAGCCCAAAAAGTTACCACACAGCTCGACTTAGCCCAACTCACCTTAAGGGTCGACCAACCCACACATAAAGCGGGTCACCTGCTCGATCCGATTTTTGAAAAAAATCTAAACTTAACGGTAGAAGATCCAGAAGAATTGCTCTGAACCGACCATAGACCCATAGCCTTCGAACTCCACATCCCAATTAACACGAAGCAGCTAACCACAGGAGAAAAAAAAAATTGGCGAAGAAATAACAACAACCTGACATATGACAAAATCCTACCTACCCTAGAAGAACACATCAGTAAAATCGACTTCAAACTGCCCTGTGAGAAACTCACATTACAATTTGACGACATCGTCAAAAAAACGGCGGACCAACATGCCCCCTTGAGACTGGTAAAGAAATCAGGGAAAAAAGCACCGTGGTATACGAGAGAACTAAAAATAGTGAAAATAGAATGCAACAGACTAGAGAGGGCATGGAGGAAAAATCCGATAGAAGAATCACAGCTAAAATATAAGACCCAACTGACGATTTACCACAAAGCAATCTTTAAGGCCAAACAAGATCATTTTGCTAGCGAGATCGAAAACGCTGCTCAAAAGCCTAAAAAGATCTTTCAGATCATTTTCGATCTGGCTAACCCCAATGGCCTCAAAACCACCATCCCCGAATCCCAAGACCTCTGCAACAACATCTCGAAATGTTTTAAACAAAAAGTCGACGATATCCAAAACGACATCCTGCTAGCTCAACAGGCAACTGTCCCCCCCATAGAGAACAACGTGACAAACCCTACTCACACCTTCACCCCATGCCCATTAAAACTTGAAGACCTAACAAAAAGCATGAAAAACATGTCCAAAGCAACTTATCCGCTCTCCAATATCCAAACTAAATCTCTTATTGAATGCACGACCACCATTGCCCCGTTAATTCTAACAATTATAAATGACTCCTTTCTCAGTGGCAACGTCCCTGAGACTCTCAAGTTAGGAATCATAACTCCCCTCCTCAAGAAACCAGGAGCAGACATAAATATAATGGCCAACTTCAGACCGATTACCAACATCCACCTAATAGCTAAAATCACGGAGACAGCAGTGGCAAGCCAACTCCAGCTGCATGTAGAAAAGCATCGACTTCTAGATGAACACCAGTCGGGCTTTAGGCCAACACACAGCACGGAATCAGCCCTGGTCAGCCTATGGGATGAAGCCCTAGGGGTCGCAGATGAGGGAGGGGGGACCTGGTTGGTCCTCATAGACATGTCGGCAGCTTTTGACACTATCAGTCATCCCATCCTCCTAAATAGATTAAAAGCTGACATCGGAGTAGATAGCCACGGACTTGCCTTTTGACTCCTTTCTGAAAAACAGAACTCAGAGGGTCAAACTGGGCTCATTCTATTCCCCAGTCGAGAAGGTGGAGTGGGGAGTCCCTCAGGGATCTCCCCTCTCGCCATTACTCTTTAACATATATGTCCGACCTCTGCTTGCTATTATGAAGGAGTATAACATCAGCTATGAGTCTTATGCGGACGATACACAGATCCTTTTGAGAGTATCGAAATCCACTGATGACTACAAGCTCACGCAAGAAGGACTAAATAAGGCCAGGAACTGGCTAGCACATAACCACCTCAAACTCAACCCGACCAAGACTGAGCTTATTGCACTACATAAAACACCTTTGGGGAAAACGTTGCCATCGCCACACAAGGAAAGAGTCTGGGGATAATCTTGGATCAAGAAATGAGCCTCCGTCCCCAGATTAAAGAAGTAATACGGAAAGCAAACTTCGCCCTATTCCTTCTAAAAAAAGCCCTACCGTTTCTCCCCAACACATGCAGACAGGTCGTGGTGGGAGCTCTAGTCAACTCCCACCTGGACTATGGTAATGCAATGTATGCGGGGCTGCCAGAGAAAGATCTGGGAGCTCTGCAACACTGTCAAAACAGAGCCATCCGGCTCATCAAGAAACTAGACTGGACAGATTCTGTCACAAAAGCACGCAGGGAACTCCACTGGCTCCCAGTGAAAGAGAGAGTGCAGTTTATGCTGTGCTGCTTAACACACAAAGCTCTCTACAAAACAGGTCCCATCTACCTGCAAAAAAAGATAACACGTCACCATCCTCCTAGAGAACTGAGATCCACCTCAGCCTCCCTTCTGTCGGTGCCAAGAACCCGCCTCAAGACAAGGGGGGACAGACGTTTCTCAGTATTGGCCCCCAAGATCTGGAACTCCCTCCCAGAACACATTAGAACAACATCAAATTACCTGGAATTTAGGAAGTTGGTTAAGACCTGGCTTTTTGTGTAGGATGACGAGGGGCCCACCAATATAGCCGTCGACAAGCGCTTCGATCGGATTGAGTTCCTCTAGAGCGCTATACAAGGACTTAGTAACATAACATAACATAACATGGTGTGTTCAATAAAAAACATGGTAACATTTAATTCTTTGTATGTTATTTGTTTAATCAGACTGTGATTGTCTATTGTTGTGACTTAGATGAAGATCAGATCACATTTTATGACCAATTTCTGCAGAAATCCATATCATTCCAAAGGGTTCACATACTTTTTCTTGCAACTGTATACTATAGTTGTGCTGGGTCCATAAGAGCTTTTGTTAGCAGCTATTTGCCCTGCTTATATAGGCCCAAATAGGGGACCACCATCCATGATGTTCATATGCCCTCGTGCAGCATATGGAAAGGATTATATTATTTAGACCACCCTTTTGACCAGATACAGTAGGGGAGCGGTGTTGGTTAATACTGTATATTTTATTCTAGTGATAAAGGGATAGCCATCAATATCAGATCAACTGGAGTCTGACACCCCCTATCTTCGTGGATCAATGGAATGGGAATTTCCAGCAGTTACCAGCACTTTTCAATAATTTGCTAATCTCTAGTAGTAATGTGTTGCTCATTATTTACCTTAATGCATTTTTGTACATAACGTTTGGTTATATTTATAACTTTGTGGATATACACAAAATTTCTATATGCATTACTGTGACATTGTTTTTGGCCCTTGTTGACACACGTCTTAAAGGGTTATTCTCATCTGAGACCCCGGACCCCGGGTCTGGCCACCACCAAGTACTCTCCTCACAGTACTGAATGTGAGTGCACCGCGCTTGCGAGGCCACCGCTCCCATTCATTTCTATCGGGCTGACGGAAATAGCCTAATAGGCTATTTTTAACGTCCCTATAGAAAATTTATGGAGGATGGCATGCGCGATGCGTCCTCCACAACTTTCGGGGCTTCGTTCTCAATATAGGTGAGGGTCCCAGAGGTGGGACCCTCACCTATCAGACAATGGGGGCATATCCTAGCGATATGCCCCCATTGTCTGAGATGGGAAAACCTCTTTTAAGGAGTATTCTGGTTGTGACAAGTAATCCCTTATCCAAAGGCTAGGGGATAACTATTAGATTGGTAGGGTCCTACAGCTGGAACCTCATCGATCATGATATGGGATGACCTGTACCTCTCGGGCCAAAATGAACAGAGTGGCAGGTTGGGCATGCACACTACTGCTCTATTTATTTCTATGGGAGTTCTGGAAATAACCAAGTACTGTTCTTGGTTGTCTTCGGAACTCTCGTACAGATGAAAGGACAGGCAGTGCATGTTTCACTTGCCACTCTGTTCATTTCAGAGGGTCCTTAGGGGTATAGGTGCCCCCCCTTCTACTGATTGTTGAAATCCCAGTGTTAGGGCCTGTGATGGACTGAACCGTCACTGGGGCTGCTGGGAGGCCTAAGGGCTAGCCTCCTTCCTATGGAATATGGACCCAGAACTATGGAGACCCTCCTCCGTTGGGTCATTATACTACAAAGGGAAAAATGGGTAGTTTCTGCCTGTGAGTGATTACGTTATCCCATTGTGTTGATTAATTGTATCACATGTGTGTGTTTTCTGCCTGTAACTGCATGTGATTGGTTTATGCAAGAAATTGTCTCAGTCTTCCTCAAGGTCCCCCATGGGAGTGTCCCTTGATGGATGACCTGCATAAATGGCGGACATGTTTCCCCATTAAAGTGTTCTGTTCTACCTTCCATGAAGTCTGGACTCATGTTTGGGGGATTGGAGAACTACACTCTGGGGATTGCTATAATCATTATACTCTCCAGAGTATAATCCCTAGCTCTTGTAAGAGCTGTTCCTGTTCCTGCATCACTCTCTGAAGGAAGAGAGGTGCACCCACTGGAACCTGGAAGCCTTGTCGTATGTCCAGGGTGGGTAGAAGACGGCGAGATCCCAACCAAGCTGCGGCAGTTTGTGGGGTCGGCAGTGCTTACGGTGTCAAGTGGAGTGCTTGAAGTCCTCGGGAAGCACGAGGAGCATCTATCAATGGAGGAACCCAGTCGGGTTGCCAGGAGATCTGTTACAGGGCCCCAACCAATCTAGTAGTTAACCCCGAGCCTTTGAATAGGGAATAACTTATCCCAACCAATATGATAAGTTATTTAACATATGATGATCTATGTTTTTGTGGTGCTCACCATCTTATTACTTTTAATATAAACTGTCAAATGATGGTCAGAGACTATGCAGATAACTACTTTAAGGAGGTATAGATTATTTGTTATTTTTTACTGAAAACTTATAAAACGTTTACCTGATTTTTATGCAGTTCAGAGAGTTGGTCATCACATTCAGTGAGGACAGAGATGACGGTGTCTTTAACTTCCTTATCAATTACACTCTGGATAAGATTATCAAGATATCTGTCCTGTTCAGTTTCTGTGTTTAGGTCATCCACCTGCAAAAAAGTATTGAAAATAAAATTGTAAAAATATGTTTTACTTCATGACATGGACATACAACTCCAATGTTATAACATTCCTCCCTATACCAGCTACCCCAGTAAACCAAGAGAAAATGGTGAAACTGGTGGACTACATGACTGATGTCCATCTGGTGGAGCTAGAGCCACCTACGAAGCTGCAATGCTTCACATTTGAGGCTAGCTTTTATTTTTACATTTTTATTTGAGGTTGGAACATTTTATAGGTGGTCGGATCCATAGTGATGTCCACAGTCAATCCAATGGGATTAGGAATAATCATATTGCATTTTTACCAAAACGTCTAAAGTGTAACACAAATAAGGTAGATTACAGACTGAAACAAATGCCACACACCAAATTTTCTTGGCAAATTTTCTTCTCCCACTAGTGGCTTCTGGCTGAAAGTGTAGTGAATCTATGTTGAGACGAGGAGAAGCAGCTCAGTGCTGCCCCTCCCCCTAACGAGGCCTATAGCAATTACGTGGTCTGCCTCAGGATATCACAGCTAATGGCTGTGATATCCCGACATCCATCGTACATGTACAGCAGATGTTGGGTCTTTAAAGATGGCGTCTGCTCTGGAGTGGAGAGAGCACCATAGCCGCTGTGTGCCTGCTGTTTCATACAGTAGACACTCGTAGCTAATATGACCACGGCGTCTGAGAGGGCTAAAACCCGGAAGCGTGCGCTTAGACACGCTTTTCCCCGGTGGAGATCAGGGAAAGTGTCCTCTTCTAATAATGAGCTGGAGCTTGTACCAGGCATCCAAGCTCATTATTAGTATATCCTAGTTAAGGGCCTGCAGGTGGCAGCATGGAACTGGGATATAGCAATTTCTGTACAGAATAATGAAGCAAATTCCATTATTCTGTATAAGTTGCAAGCTAATGATTGCAAGTTGTGGTCCAACTGGGGACCTAACAAAAAATAAAAATAAATCTTAAAATTTAAATCACCCCCTTGCCCCAAAATCTAAATTAGTAAAAAAATAAATAAAATCATGGGCATCGCTGCGTGCAAAAATGCCCATCCTATTAAATTTTTTTTTTTTTTTTTACGTTTTTCCATACGGAGAATGGAGTAACGGAAAAAAATAATAAAAATGGCAGACTCTTTATCTCCCAGAAAAAATTTATGAGAAGTGATCTAAGTCATACATATTTTTCTGCCATTTAAAACCAGATCGTGACACATATCCTTTTTTCTAATCTGTTTTTATTTTCTGATTTCATATTTTTTTATTCTATTTCCTGAACATGATTATGGGGCGGCCATCTTGTCTAAACTGTTCTTAAAAGCATTTAGAAAGCAGTAAGATAATTGCTTTACAGCAGCCCCAAGGGCCGTAGAAAGAATGGCCAGGAGGGGAACTCATTGACTTCTATGGAGAGTTTTCTAGGCTTTGTGCCATGTACACGAGGAAAGAATAGATAAGCTCTGACAATCACCTATTGTGAATGGTGGATCCTGTCTTATCTTTACACAGAGGTGATATCATTACAGTAATCTGTATAAACCAAGAAGGGCGCCAATTATTACATATAGTGACCTGTGCGAAAACTGCAGGATATTATGTTTTTTCTTTAAATATAGATAATGACATGGAAAATTTTAAATAACACTATCAAAAATTCTTAAAAAATAAGTTAAACATAAAAAACTTGATTTAAAGGGGTATTCCCATCACATACAATGGGGGCATATCGCTAGGATATGCCCCCATTGTCTGATAGGTGTGGGTCCCACCTCTGGGACCCACACCTACAATGAGAATTGAGCGGGGAGAGCTGTGGCTGGAGGACCCTGGATTTCCAGGGGTCCGTCCACCACCAAGCGCTGCTCCCGTAGAAGTGAATGGGAGAGCACCATGCACGCGTGACCCCTGCTCCCATTCATTTCTATGAGGCAGACGGAAATAGCCGAGTCAGCGCACGGCTATTTTCGACAGCCCCATAGAAATGAATCGAGGGTGGCTGCGCATGCGCAGTACGCCCTCTGTTATTTCCCCCGCTCCGTTTTCATTGTAGGTGCGGGTACCAGAGGTGGGACCCGCACCTATCAGACAATGGGGGCAAATCCTAGCTATATGCCCCCATTGTCTGAGATGGTAAAACCCCTTTAAACAATAAGTAATTTTCTGATGACTCATTCCCTTTAAGGGTAAATTTACTTATGTCAATAAGGGGCTAAAATGCATTGACAACCCCTGAGTTGTGCACCAACTATATTTACTTCTGACAAAAATTCCAAATCTTCTATAAAAAAAGCAATATTTTCTGGAGGATTTTTCAAATTTTTATGTTATTGTGCCAGTTAATGTTAGTATGCCAGTAAGCCACTTTGCCTTGGACAGTGTATTTATAGAAAGACCTACGTATGGGGCTTATACTTGTAGTGCACATCTCTTTATCCTTACTTTAGGCCTCATGCACTTTAGTTTTTAAAGGGGTTGTCCATCAGTATTACATTTTTATATACGGCTTATAGTTAGAAATGAAAAGGAAACCAAACTCACCCTCAACGATCCCCTTCCACTGCTGCTCTGGTCCCTACTGCTTTCCACTTCCTGATTCTGGTTTGACAAGCAAAAAATGCTAGGAAATACCTGCTCAGCCAATCACTAGCTGAGGTGCGTCACACTTCAGCCAGTGATTGGCTGAGGAGGACCAGGAAGTGGAGAGCAGCAGGGACCAGAGCGCCATCACAACGACAGCGCTAGGAGACCGGTGAGGATGAGAATGACTTATTTTTATATTTTAAAAACTGATAATTTAAAACTGCTGGAAACCCCTTTATTAAGAAATCAAATAGAATGGACCCATTAAGGAAGGAAGCCACTGCACAAACACATAAACTTAACCTATAATAAGTTGTGGAGAAGACATTTCTCTCGCAGTTAATTCCGGTTTTCCCTGACCAGTGATTTGCAATTATTGCAGTTATTATCTTTGACAGTCACATAAACCATCGTCTTATTCAAAATTAAAAAGCGTCTAGTTTTCCGCTTTATTACGTTGTTACATTTAACCTCCGTAATATCTTGTGTTCTAGATCGATAATGTATTTCCATGAATAACATCCATATGATTAATGATCTCTGACCTTCTTCTGTTTCCTCTGTGCTCTGGTTTCTATCACTTCATTAATAGTAGAGCAAAAAGCTACGCAGCACATAAGGATTTAAAGGGGTCAGCCACTTATTATTATAATTTTTTTGGCAAGCCACCTTCCTGGACAGACCTGCATGGGGAAGCATACTTACTTGCTTCCTAGCACTGGGTCTCAGCCTATTCACTCTCCGACCTCTCTCGGGTCCCCCTTGTTAACATCTGCTTTGACTTTTCTGCAGCCAATTGCTGGCTGCAGCAGTGACCTGCTCCCATTGTGTGGTGTCAATTGAGCACGTGATGCAAGGGGTAGAGGTCATGTGAACAGTGAAAGGCACACTGCAGGTCGAGGATAACTGGAAAGGTGGTGACTAGTGTTGGGCAAGCATGCTCGGCTGAACACTAATTTTACTCAAGCATCGCGATGCTCGAGTCTCCTCCCTGCATGTTTGTTGGCTGCTATGCAGCCAATAAACGTGCAGGTAAGTACTGCCATTCACTCTAATGCCGTAGCCATGTTGGCTACTGGCATTACAGTGATTGCACCCAACGACACGTGTTCGGCTCAGCCTTAGTCAGGGAGAGATGGAGAGCAGAAGGAAGAGATAGTGTAGGGAGTGAAATAGGAATATTTTAGCTTTTATACTTGTTATAGACCCAAAAGTCCTATTGTGTGTGGCAGCAATATAAATTATTAGCACAACCTGCAATAAATTGATAAAACTTGTTAGAGACCAAAAGTCCTTTTAAGGACTATAGTTGTATCTGGCAGCAATATGTATTTTTAGCGCAACCTGCGCTAAATAGCTTGCAATTGTTTGGCCACTGCAGACAGCGACATTATCTGCGCTACATCTCCTAAAAATATCTGTGACACCCAGTGTACTTTTTCTGTAGACGGTGTCCGCTGCGGACAGTTACATTACCTGCGCTACATATCAGTGACATTCAGTCCAATTTTTTTGCTACTGGTGGCAGTTACATTACCTGCGCTACATCTCCAGTATAACTTTAGCGCATTCGAAATATCAGTGACATTCAGTGTAATTGTTTTCGCCGCTGGTGACAGCAACATTATCTGCTCTACATCTCCTGTATAACGTTTGTGCATCCTACATATCAGTGACATTCATTCAGTGCAATTTTTATTAGGCGGTGGTGACAGCGACATTACTTGTGCTATACTTCCTGTTTAACATCTGCGCATCCTAAATATCAGTGACATTCTGTGTACTTTATTTGCGCATACACTTACAAAACCTGCGCTACTGTAGGTGTGACATACTTGCAAGCATATACAGGTCCTTCTCTAAAAATTAGCATATTGTGATAAAGTTCATTATTTTCTGTAATGTACTGATAAACATTAGACTTTCATATATTTTAGATTCATTACACACCAACTGAAGTAGTTCAAGCCTTTTATTGTTTTAATATTGATGATTTTGGCATATAGCTCATGAAAACCCAAAATTCCTATCTCAAAAAATTAGCATATCATGAAAAGGTTCTCTAAACGAGCTATTAACCTAATCATCCGAATCAACTAATTAACTGTAAACACCTGAAAAAGATTCCTGAGGCTTTTAAAAACTCCCAGCCTGGTTTATTACTCAAAACCGCAATCATGGGTAAGACTGCCGACCTGACTGCTGTCCAGAAGGCCATCATTGACACCCTCAAGCAAGAGGGTAAGACACAGAAAGAAATTTCTGAACGAATAGGCTGTTCCCAGAGTGCTGTATCAAGGCACCTCAGTGGGAAGTCTGTGGGAAAGAAAAAGTGTGGCAGAAAACGCTGCACAACGAGAAGAGGTGACTGGACCCTGAGGAAGATTGTGGAGAAGGACCGATTCCAGACCTTGGGGGACCTGCGGAAGCAGTGGACTGAGTCTGGAGTAGAAACATCCAGAGCCACCGTGTACAGGCGTGTGCAGGAAATGGGCTACAGGTGCCGCATTCCCCAGGTCAAGCCACTTTTGAACCAGAAACAGCGGCAGAAGCGCCTGACCTGGGCTACAGAGAAGCAGCACTGGACGGTTGCATGTCATTCGGAAATCAAGGTGCCAGAGTCTGGAGGAAGACTGGGGAGAGGAAAATGCCAAAATGCCTGAAGTCCAGTGTCAAGTACCCACAGTCAGTGATGGTCTGGGGTGCCATGTCAGCTGCTGGTGTTGGTCCACTGTGTTTTATCAAGGGCAGGGTCAATGCAGCTAGCTATCAGGAGATTTTGGAGCACTTCATGCTTCCATCTGCTGAAAAGCTTTATGGAGATGAAGATTTAATTTTTCAGCACGACCTGGCACCTGCTCACAGTGCCAAAACCACTGGTAAATGGTGTACTGACCATGGTATTACTGTACTCAATTGGCCTGCCAACTCTCCTGACCTGAACCCCATAGAGAATCTGTGGGATATTGGGAAGAAAAAGTTGAGAGACGCAAGACCCAACACTCTGGATGAGCTTAAGGCCACTATCGAAGCATCCTGGGCCTCCATAACACCTCAGCAGTGCCACAGGCTGATGGCCTCCATGCCACGCCGCATTGAAGCAGTAATTTCTGCAAAAGGATTCCCGACCAAGTATTGAGTGCATAACTGAACATAATTATTTGAAGGTTGACTTTTTTTGTATTAAAAACACTATTCTTTTATTGGTCGGATGAAATATGCTAATTTTTTGAGATAGGAAATTTGGGTTTTCATGAACTGTATGCCAAAATCATCAATAGTAAAACAATAAAAGGCTTGAACTACTTCAGTTGCTGTGTAATGAATCTAAAATATATGAAAGTCTAATGTTTATCAGTACATTACAGAAAATAATGAACTTTATCACAATATGCTAATTTTTTGAGAAGGACCTGTATACCATTTAATATGCGCAAGGCGAGCAGTAAGAGACCTTTGCAAACACCATCAGCTAGCACATCCACTTCTGTGTCCCAGCGCAGCGTACTGATGTCTATACCCCAGGCCTTTAATGAAAGCGCAAATACCCAGGCACCCACCCACAGACCATAGCACTAAATGCGCACCTTTCCAACTTTTGGCCCTGGAAATGTTGCCATTTAGGCTTGTGGACACTGAGGCATTACACAGCCTGATGGTACTCTGTCCCCAGCCGCCAATATATTTCACGGTGTGCAGTCCCAGCCTTACACCAGCATGTGTCCCGTAACATCACCCGTGCCCTGACCAATGCAGTTATTGAGAAGGTCCATTTAATGATAAGTGCTTTCGGCCAGGGACGCTACATTTCCCTAACGGCACACTGGGTGAATGTTGTGGAGGCCGAGTCGTACCCTGGGGTGGCACAGGTGCTACCGACGCCAAGGTTTGCGGGCCCTACTTTAATCAGGGTTTCCGTTAGTGGCTGCAACCCCCCTTCTCCTCCTCCGCCTCCTCCTCCACTTCCACCTCTGAATTATCATCTTGCAGCACCAGTCAGACATCATTCAGTAGCTGGAAGCAGTGTAGTACTGCATTAGGGAAGCGGCAGCAGGCCGTGTTTAAACTGATCTGTTTAGGTGACAAACAGCACACCATCGCAGAGCTGTGGCAGGGGATAAGGTACCAAAATGAGCTGTGGCTCTCGCCACTCAACCTACAACCAGGCATGGTTGTGTCTGATAATGGCTGTAACTTGGTGACGGCTTAGTGGTTCAGCGGTTTCTCAAAACCTACCCCAATTTGCCTGAGCTACTGGTGAATGTGCGCAGCGTGTGTGCCCATTTCCACAAGTCATTGACAGCTTCCGCCGGCCTGGCAATGCTGCAGCAGCGCTTGATATTGCCAAATCATCAACCTTTGTGCGACGTGAGCAGGCGCTGGAACTCGACGTTTCACATGTTGGCCAGGCTTTGTGAGCAGCAGAGGGCAGTAGTGGAATACCAGCTGCAACATGGTTGTCGCCTTTCAAGTCAGCTTCCGCTCTTCACAAGGAATGGTTGGACATTGATGTCTGACCTCTGTGAGGTTTTACACAACTTTGAGAAATCAAAATAGTGGTGATAACTCTATTATCAGCATAACCATCCCACTACTGTGTCTACTCAAACGCTCGCTGCTCACAATTAAGGCGGACGCTTTGCATGTGGAAGAGGTGGAAATGGGGGAAGACTGTTCACAGGGTAATAGCCAGACCACCCTTAGTTCATCTTCTCAGCGCAAATTGGATGATGATGATAAGGAGGAGCGGGAGATGGTTGCCTCCGCTAGAGAGGGTAGTACCCACGGAAGTTTTATTCTATCTGTTTAGTGTGGATAGGTAGAGGAGGAGGAAGAGGATGAGGAGACTGAAAGTCGTCCTCCTGATGAGGACAGCAAAGTCTTGTATGTTGGGACTCTGGCACACATGGCTGACTTTACGTTAGGCTGCATTTCCCGTTACCCTCGCGTTGTACGCATTTTGGCCAACACCGATTACTGGTTGTTCACCTTTCTTGACCCCCGCTACAAAGAGAACTTCTCATCTCTTATTCCTGTGATGGAGAGGACGAGCAACATGGTGCAATACCAGAAGGTGCTTGTGGAAAAATTGCTCCAAAAATTTCAAGCTGACAACGCTGGCTGCAGAGTACGTATTTCCTTGGCCAACCAAGGAGCGGAGACGAGGGGAACACACAGCAGTTCCAACAGAGGCAGGGCAACACTCTCCAAAGCCTGGGACAGTTTTATGACACCCCGCCAGCACCCTCAACCTGATGCGCAGCCTAGTGTCACAAGGAGGGAAAAATTTTGGAAGATGGTGAAGGAGTACGTAGCAGACCGTGTGCCTTACAACTATTGGGTGTCCAAGCTGGACACATGGCATGAACTGGCGCCTTGGAGGTGCTGGCCTGCCCTGCCGCCAGCATTTTGTCAGAGCGTGTTTTTAGTGCTGCTGGTGGCATATTAACTGATAAGCGTATCCGCCTGTCAACTGAAAATGCTGGCCCGTTGACTTTTATAAAAATGAAAAAGGCCTGGATTTCTTCTGACTGCTCTACTCCACCAGAGGAAAGTGGCTGAACGTGGCTTTTATGGTGTATTAAATACACTGTATTCCCATGCACCCCTTCCACCACTAAAAAGGGTATATGGTTCAATCTCCCTTTTCTTGTCTTCCTCCTCCTCCTCCATCATACCAACATGCTTATTAGACTGCCCTCGCTCCTAATGTTTTTAAGAGTCAGCTCAGCAGCAGGCCCTCACCCATATTGTTTAAGAGGGTTACCAGCAGGCCCTCGCCCATAATGTTTTTGAGGGTCACCAGCAGGCCCTCGCCCATATTGTTTTAGAGGTTCAGATTAGCAGCAGGCACTGGCCCCTTATGTTTTAAAGGGTCAGCTCAGCAGCAGACCCTCACCCCTAATGTTTGAGATGGTCAGCTCAGTAGCAGAACCTCACCCCTAATGTTTTAGAGGGTCAGATCAGCAGCAGACCCTCGTCCCTAATGTTTAAAATGGTCAGATCAGCAGCAGGCACTCGCCCCTAATGTTTTAGATGGTCAGATCAGCAGCAGGTACTCGCCCCTAATGTTTTAGAAGGTCAGATCAGCAGCAGGCCCTCATCCCTAATGTTATACAGTAGGTGGTCAGATCAGCAGCAGGCACTCACCCCTAATGTTTTAGAGGGACAGCTCAGCAGCAGACCTTCACCCCTAATGTTTTAGATGGTCAGATAAGCAGCAGGCCACCGCCCCTAATATTTTAGATAGTCATATCAGCAGGCCCTTGCTCCAATAGTTTTTGAGTGTCACCAGCAGGCCATCAATCATAATTTTTCAAGGGTGTGTATGATGCCCTCTTTTATGTGTAATAAAGGGTGTATTGTAGTGTCGGTTCCTTGTAATTTTTGGCAGCCCTTTCACTTAGTGCATAGGCTTTATGAGTGTAGGAGTCCCACTACCTGAACAATTGTACCACAACGTGAATGAGGCCCTCCTTTATGTGATATACAGATTGTATCAGAGTGCCTCTTCCTTGTAATTTTTGGCAGCACTTGCACTCTATATACAAGTAAATATACAGGAAAGAATTTTTCCTAACAATTTTTCCTCTAAAATCTATTTTATCTTCGGTTTTGTGCGTATTATTGTCAGTCTGTAAAATTGGCGTACTAGAAGATCCAGCGGTCATGATCCATATCGGAACCAATGACAAAGTTAGAGGTAGGTGGAGAGTTCTTAAAAATTATTTCAGGGATTTAGGTCAAAAGCTTAGGGCAAGGACATCAAAGGTAGTATTTTCCGAAATACTGCCTGTACCACGGGCCACACAAGAAAGGCAGCGGGAGATTAGAGAGATTAACAAGTGGCTCAAGAACTGGTGTAGTAAGGAGGGGTTTGGGTTCCTGGAGAACTGGGACGACTTCTCTATCAGCTACAGGCTCTATCTGTCACGGCCATAGTCATGGTCGTGACTCCTGAACCGCAGGCTGTTGCCTGCGGTTTGGTTTGGTTGTTCAACCACAGGTGAGGGCCGCTAGTATGTTGCCTCACTTGTGGTTGCCGCGGGCAACAAGTTGTTTTGTATTGTCGCAGTATAGCAGCCTGAGCTGGTGCTAGGCAGCTTGCTGCAATGTGCATGCGGTTGCAAATGGCAACCTGTCTGTTAAGTGTGTCTTTTGTATGTATGGTGTGCACAGGGTTTTAGTTATGTGTGCACGTTACCCTTTAAGTGGCTGTCTTCCCTTCCCTGGTGTGAGAAGGGTTAATTCCCTTCCTAGTCTGTGAGCACTGGGTGTGTCTGCGTGGGTGTGGCTACATGGGCTATTTAAGCCTCAGTTAAGACCTGATGTCTGAGGGGTACTCCAGCCTTGTAGTAAGCTGAAGGCACCCTCCTGGTCTCTAATACCATCTGCCAGTGAGGGCCACCCTTGTGGTCATAAAATGTGATACACGATGTTCTGAAGATGTGTTTGTGTTATGTTTGTTTATTGCACCTTATGGTCCTGGGTTCCTGTGTGATGTGTGTTGTGTGCTGTGTCCCTTGTTGTGGATAGCAGCACTTGCACATGGGTTCCAGGCTTAGTGTCTGTGGCAGGTAAATGTTGTGTTTGTGGCATGTACCTGCCATTGCCATAAGTTGTATATGTTTCCCCTTCCTTGCAGCTTGGCCAGTGAGACTCCTGTTCCTCCGCATCAAGAAGGAACAGGTCATCTTACCCTGCTCCTAGTTTAGGGCCACCCTGAGGGCTAGCAGAGACTTCAAGGTTCCGGAATATGAGCCCTCCTACCATCAGGGTCGGCTCATACAGCTAGGAGTCAGGGTCAGATTAGGGATGCGATTAGGAGGTGACCTGCTCCCTAATTCTGTCATCCTGGTCGAGTAGCGACCACCATCTTCTGTCATCGCACGGCTGAGGGTTTTCCCCATCCTCAGCCGTGACACTATCATAGGGACGGGCTGCACCTCAATGGGGAAGGGGCAGCTGTGTTGGGGAGAAAGATGGCTAGAAGGTTGGAGGAGTGTTTAAACTAGGGAATGGGGAGGAAAATTACATTATAGAAGGGGAAGCTAGTGCAGATAGAGAACGGGGGCAAGGTAGTGGGACTGGGGGAGGAATGGAAGGAGGGACTAGAACAGTTCAGAAGGAAAGATGTAGGGTAAAAAATATACATAAACCTCTCAAATGTATGTATACTAATGCCAGAAGCCTGACTAATAAAACTGGGGAGCTGAAATTAGTGATGTGTGAGGAGAACTATGACATAGTGGGAATAACTGAGACATGGCTGGATGATAGCTATGACCGGGCAGTTAATGTACAAGGTTACAATCTGTTTAGAAAGGATCGTCAAAACTGGAGAGGGGGAGGGGTCTGCCTTTATGTAAAGTCTTGTCTAAAGCCCACAGTCCGAGAAGATATAAGTGAGGGACATGAACATGTGGAGTCACTGTAGGTAGAGATACATGGAGATAAAAACTATAATAAATTACTAATAGGAGTTTACTATAAACCACCTAATATACCAGAGTCCACAGTAAATCTACTACTAAACGAGATGGACAACGAGGGAAATCATAATGAGGTGGTTATTATGGGGGGGAAACTGAACTGAAACTTGTATATCTCATAAAGGAAACAGGTTCTTGGCAATAACCAAAGACAATTTACTCTCCCAACTGGTTCAGGACCCAACTAGAAGGATGGCCATACTGGACTTAGTATTAACCAATAGGCTTGACAGAACAACAAACATGCAGGTTGGGGGACACCTGGGAAATAGTGACCATAAAGTAGTAACCTTCCAATTATCATTCAATAGAGCGTTTCTACAGGGAGGAACAAAAATATCAAACTTCAGAAAGAGCTAAATTTAGCCAACTAATAGAGACCATAGGCCTAACTAACTGGGACAAAGTCCTCAAAAGTAAAAATACAGCCACAAAATGGGATATCTTTAAAAGCATCCTAAAATCATTGTGAAAGGTACATACCATATGGGAATAAAAGGTTAAGGAACAAAAATAAACCAATGTGGATAAATAGAACTGTAAAGAAAGCAATAAATGACAAAAAGAAAGTATATAAATCACTAAAACAGGAGGGTAGCACGGAAGCACTGAAAAACTATAAGGAAAAAAATAGAACATGTAAAAAACTAATAAAAGCGGCCAAACTAGAGACCGAAAGATTAATTGGCAAAGAGAGTAAAACTAACCCTAAAATATTCTTCAATTATATAAATGTTAAAAAGTATAAATCTGAAGGAGTAATGAGGGGGGAGTCGCAGAGCGACGAGGAGAAAGCAAAGCTGTTAAATATTTTTTTCCCCAATGTATTCATTGAGGAAAATAAACTGTCAGATGAAATGCTAAATGTAAAAATAAATTCCCCATTAAAAGTGTCCTGTCTGACCCAGGAAGAAGTACAACAGCGACTTAAAAAGATTAAAATAGACAAATCGCCAGGACCGGATGGCATACACCCCCGTATCCTAAGGGAATTAAGTAATGTCATAGCCAGACCTTTATTTCTGATATTTGCAGACTCTATACTGACAGGGAATATACTGACGGGGAATGGCGCATAGCAAATGTGGTGCCAATATTTAAAAAGGGTCCTAAAAACAGACCCCGGAAACTATAGGCCGGTAAGTTTAGCATCTGTTGTGGGTAAACTGTTTGAAGGTTTTCTAAGAGATGCTATCTTAGAGCATCTCAATGGAAATAAGCAAATAATGCCATATCAGCATAACTTCATGAGGGATCGGTCATGCCAAACTAATTTAATCAGTTTCTATGATGAGGTAAGTTCTAGACTTGACAGCGGTGAATCAATGGATGTCGTATATCTGGACTTCTCAAAAGCATTTGACACTGTACCACATAAAAGGTTAGTATATAAAATGAGAATGCTCGGACTGGGAGAAAACGTCTGTAAGTGGGTAAGTAACTGACTGAGTCATAGAAAACAGAGGGTGGTTATTAACGGTAGACACTCAGATTGGGTCACTGTCATTAGTGGAATACCTCAGGGGTCAGTATTGGGCCCTATTCTCTTCAATATATTTATTAATGATCTTGTAGAAGGCTTACATAGTAAAATATCAATTTTCGCAGATAACACTAAACATTAACATTAACACTGATGAGGACAGTATACTACTACAGAAGGATCTGGATAGATTGCAGGATTGGGCAGATAACTTGCAGACAAAGTTTAACACTGACAAATGTAAAGTTATGCACATGGGAAGGAATAATGCAAGTCACCCGCACATACTAAATGGTAAAACACTCGATAACAGTGACATGGAAAATAAATTTTAATAAACAGCAAACTAAGCTGCAAAAACCAGTGTCAGGCAGCTGCTGCCAAGGCAAATAAGATAATGGGTTGCATCAAAAGGGGCATAGATGCCCGTGATAAGAACATAGTCCTACCACTTTACAAATCGATAGTCAGACCACACATGGAGTACTCGGTAGAGCACCTGAGCTTACTGAGGTGTTCTACTCGAGCACCCGAACACTTTGGTGCTCGACCAACATTTAAAAGCTGAGTGAGGGTTTTTTCTTTCTTTCATACAGCCTATTGCTCTCCTGGTTCTCTAGAATGAAGGATCGCTAAGGGCTCATGCACACGCTTCCGTTCGTTGTTTTTTTTGTTTTTTTTGCGGACCGTATGTGGAACCATTCACTTCAATGGGGCTGTAGAAAATACAGAAGTTACTCCATGTGCATTCCATTTCCATTTGTTCGCATGGCCTTTCTGCAAAAAAGTAGTGCATGCCCCATTATTGTCCGCAAATCATGGTCCAAGGCCCCATTCAAGTCAATGGGTCCGCAAAAAATACGGAACGTACACTAAACACATCCGTATGTCATCCATATTTCATCCATATTTTTCAGATCCATACTGTAGAAATGCTATGCCTAGCCCTTATTGCTCATGTGTTTGGTGATTAATAAGTTACTGTTTCTGTATATAATCTGCAAAAAACGGATCACATACGGAAACCACACGGATATGTTTTGTGCAATAATAGAATGGAAGAGGACTTAAATCAGAGGAAAAAAAATCAGATACGAAACAACGGATCAGTGAAAAACGGACTACAAAACAAAAGTACCATTACATTCAGGTGAGCTAGCCTTACAAGGCACTGTGCGTGGTTTACCAGTGAAGTTTCTGTCGACGAACTCTCTTTAATGTCACCTAATGTTAGCTAATTTTTCAGGATAAATTTGATTTTCTGCGAAGCCGAATTTCATCATTTTTCACAGTAGCGAATTGATTTAACCTGAAATTGTGTAAAAAACTAAATTAATACTTACCTGATCCATTTGCTCGCAACGGGCTGGCTGCCACCATCTTGCTTGAAGATCTTAGACGAAATCCTGTGTGTGGTGACGCATGACTATCACCACGCTGGACCTCTGCGAGCAAATGCATCAGGTATTATTTTTGTTTGTTTCTTTTAAATTGTACACTCTATTATTAATCTCAGATGCATCTGAGAGGTACTATGAAGGGGGAGGGGGGGGGGGGAGTGCGCAATCACCACTCCCTGTCATTGCACCCACTACTTACAAAGAAATGCGCTTGGTAACAAAGTAATTCACCACAAAGCAATTTTTTTTGTAAAATTCTACTTCTGATGTTTTTTTTTTTCTAGAATTGTTCAGTCCTAGTTAACAATGTCTGTGCTTCTTCTTAAAAATACAGAAAATATGAAGCTTTGGTTTTAGGTTGCATTTATTTACCATTGATGATAGTTCTGTTTGGATGATACTGGTGAGAATTTCATCTATACAATCATGGAGTGCCGACCTTGCCAGGTGATCATCAACAAAATCTCTCACCATCCTTCTGAGTACATGAGCGGATAGATCTCTCAAGATTTCAATTAGCAGTTCATCAAGAAGAGACATTGAGTGGGACCCTGACGATCTTCTGTAATTACTGTGGTGGAAAAATAACTCATCTCAATGTACAGTTTACTGCATGTTATAACAATTTGTTAGAATGACTGTAATCACTGCTAAACTACAAGTACATTACTAAATTACAGTACAACATTGTAATATACATAATATATATATATATATATATATATATATATATATAGATACTCCAAAAAACCACCATATTTTCAGTGAGAATGGAGTGCCAGCGTCTGAAGAGGCGATCCACCAACTAAACGCAATAAATAAAAAAAATCACACGGCACATCCAAAGCAAGGCGTGTGTTTATTCACCATAAAGCAATGTTCCAGTCCTCTCAAAAGGTCCCACTGAGAGGACTGAAACGTCGCTTTCTGCTGAATAAACACATGCCTTGCTTTGGATGTGCCGTGGGATTTTTTTCTTTATATTCAGTGCCTTGCAAAAGTATTCACCCCTCTTGACTTTTGTTTTGGTGCCTCACAATCCGGAATTAACAAGGATTTGCATAATTTAATTTACAGAACATGCCCACAACTTTGAAGATTATTTTTTTTTTTTATTGTGAAGCAAACAACAAATAGGACAAAATAACAGAAACAGTCAATGTGCATAACTCTTCACCCCCCTAAAGTCAATACGTTGTAGAGCCACCTTTTGCGGCAATTACCGCTCCAACTCGCTTTGGATAAGTCTCTATGAGCTTGCCACATCTTACCACTGGGATTTTTGCCCATTCCTTCTTGCAAAACTGCTCCAGCTCCTTCAAGTTGGAAGGTTATGCTTGTGAACAGCAATCTTTAAGTCTGACCACAGATTTTCTATTGGATTGAGATCTGGGCTTTGACTAGGCCATTCCAACACATTTACATGTTTCCCCTTAAACGATTCAAGTGTTGCTTTAGCAGTGTGTTTGGGGTCATTGTCCTGCTGGAAGGTGAACCTCCGTCCTAGCCTCAGATCACGCACAGAGGGGTACAGGTTTTGCTCAATAATATCCCTGCATTTAGCACCATCCATCTTTCCCTAAACTCTGACCAGTTTCCCAGTCCCGGCTGCTGAAAAACAGCCTTTGGGTGATGAGTTGGGTTTGCTCCAGACAGAGCGTTTTCTTTGATGGCCAAAAAGTTCAATTTTGGTCTCATGAGACCAGAGCACCTTCCTCCATACATTTTGGGAATCTCCCACATGCCTTTTTGCAAACTCACAACGTGCCTTTTTGTTTTTAGCTGAAAGTCTGGCCACTCTGCCATAAAGCCCAAATCTATGGAGTGTACGGCTTATTGTCGTCCTATGAACAGATACTCCAGTCTCTGCTGTGGAACTCTGCAGCTCCTCCAGGGTTACCTTAGGTCTCTGTGCTGCCTCTCTGATTAATGTCCTCCTTGTCCGGTCCGTGAGTTTTGGTGGGCGGCCGTCTCTTGGCAGGTTTGCTTTTGTGCAATGTTCTTTCCATTTGGTTATGATAGATTTGATGGTGCTCCTGCGGATCATCAAAGATTTGGATATTTTCTATAACCTAACCCTAACTTGTACTTCTCAACAACATTGTCCCTTACTTGTTTGGAGAGTTCCTTGGTCTTTATGGCAGTGTTTGGTTAGTGATACCTCTTAGGTGTTGCAGCCTCTGGGGCCTTTCAAAAAAGGTGTGTATATGTAATGACAGATCATGTGACACTTAGATTGCACACAGGTGGACATCATTTCACTAATTATGTGACTTCTGAAGGTAATTGGTTGCACCAGAGCTTTTTATGGGCTTCCTAACAAAGGGGGTGAATACATATGCACATGCCAATTTTATGTTTTTTATTTCTAAATAATAGTTTTATTTTAATATTTTTATCATTTCACTTCACCAACTTAGACTATTGTGTTCCGATCCATCATATAAAATTCTTATTAATAAAACATTGAACTTAAGGCTGTAATGTAACAAAACATGAAAAAAGTCAAGGGGGGGGGGGGTTGTGAATACTTTTGCAATGCACTGTGTGTGTATATATATATATATATATATATATATATATATTTCGTAGGGATCTGCCCCAGTGATAGCCTTCAGGTAAGGGCACAGCAGCCTTTTTTGTAAAGCAACAGTTGTCTTTTATTCTTGACAAATTAAGGAAGTAAATAGCAGTGACCATTTTGCTCCAGCCAGTCTAAAGAAACAATAAAGTCCTGTATCTATAGAATAACACAGGTATGGTATTGCACAGTGCTTTGTTCTCAGTCTTTCAGGCATTGCAACTCCAGATTGGCCTCTGATCCCACACAGCCCTCCACAGAGCTCTACTGTCAGAGAGGGGAAAATCACCACCACCTGACACAGATGGCTGTTTTGTATGCCAATCAAAACCCAGCCTGGAATGTGGGGAGTAGTCACCCACCCAGCACTATAACTACTCCCAGTAAAAGCCATCCCACACTAGCAGTGGCGTAATTTGAGGTCTATGGGCCCTAGTGCAAACTTTACCCCCACCTCCATGAACCCGCAACCCCATTACCCCGCCCCCTCCCCCGCCACTCGCTCTTCATATATATCATTTGGCCCCCACCCAGACTATATATATTTCACTTGGCCCCCACCCAGACTATATATATTTAATTTTGCACCACCCAGGCTACCTGCACACGTTGCAGATTACGTCTGTTTTTTCTCCACAGATTCTCATATTGAAAAAACGCAGCGTATTACAGTACCAGCAAAGCGTATAAGATGCTTCTGGGACTGTATGTTGGAGGGGCTGATGTTATTTACATGAGAATGTACGTTGGAGGGTCTGATATTATTTACATGGGACTGTATGTTGGAGGAGCTGACAGAAGGGAACTGAAAATGTTATTTACATGGGACTGTATTGGAGGGGCTGATCTTAAAGGAGTTGTATCATTTTAGACAATGCGGGCATATCTCTAGGATATACCCCCATTGTCTGATAGGTGCAGGTCTCACCTCTGGGACCTGCACCTATTTTGTAAACAAAGCCATAAAAGGCACGGAGGGCATACCGTGCATGCACAGCCGCCCTCCATTCATTTCTGTCAGCTCAATAGAAATGAATAGAGGGCGGCTGTGCATGTGCGGGGTGCCCTCCGTGACTTTCATGGCTCCGTTTATAAGATAGGTGTGGGTCTGAGAGATATGCCCCCATTGTCTGAAATGATACAACCCCTTTAATTATATGGCACTGTATTTTTTTTATAATGTCCATATATATATATATATATCTGCTATGCAGTATTGCAGCACAGCCTTCTGTTGCTGGCTGCCATAATGTGTTTCACCAGCACCTCACCTGCTGGCTGCACATTATTTATATCTCTCCACTCTATTCTAAATAAACAAAATGTCAACAACCTACTTCCACTGACAGACCTGAAATACTGGCTCCTACTTCACCGAGGCCAGGTACCTTGGTGGCACGTATGTACCATCAACGATGGTCCCTTGTGCCTTCCTACAATATATATACCGTATCGCCCTATAAGACGCACCGGCCCATAAGATGCACCTAGGTTTTTGGGGAGGAAAATAAGAAAAAATTTTTTTTTAACCAAAAGGTGTGCTGTGTGTTTGGTGGGTTTGGAACTAATGGTGGTCTGTGGATGGCACTATTACTGGGGATCTGTGGATGTCTGACACTGTTATGGGGGGGATCTGTGGATGACGGACACTGTTATGGGGGGATCTGTGGATGACTGACACTGTTATGTGGGGATCTGTGGATGACTGACACTGTTATGGGGGGGATCTGTGGCTGACACTGTTACAGGGGGGGGATCTGTGGCTGACACTGTTACAGGGGGGATCTGTGGATGGCACTGTTACAGGGGGGATCTGTGGATGGCACTGTTATGGGCTGGGGGAGATCTGTGGGTGGCACTGTTATATATGTGCCATCCCCAGACCCCCCAGCCCATAACAGTGCCATGCACAGACCCCCCCAGCCCATAACAGTGCCATTCACAGATCCCCCCCCCTGTAACAGTGCCATCCACAGATCGCAATCCGAACCCCCCCCCACCCGCCGCCGCCATACAAATATAAGATGTCATATTGAATTAATAGTTATTAAACATGCCCCCCAACTCCTATTACTACCTTACATCCTAATCGCTTCTGTAAAATTCAGGCAGGCCGGCCAGGCTGCCGGCGCGTCTCACTGTCGTCACTTGCCTGCGCCACCTACTTCATTCATAAAGTAGGCGGCGCAGGCACGTGACACGAGTTACGCTGCTGCCCGCCCGGCCTGCCTGAATTCTACAGCAGCGATTAGGATGTAAGGTAGTAATAGGAGTTGGGGGGCATGTTTAATAACTATTAATTCAATATTACATCTTATATTTGTATGGCGGCGGGCGGGGGGGGGTTTGGATTGCGATCTGTGGATGGCACTGTTACAGGGGGGGGGGATCTGTGAATGGCACTGTTATGGGCTGGGGGGGTCTGTGCATGGCACTATTATGGGCCCCCAGCTCCTCCCAGTCCCTCCCCGAGTCCCCGCTCTGCTCGTACATCGCAGCTTGCGATGTAAAACTGGCAGCATTCGCCCCATAAGACGCAGGGGCATTTCTCCCCCATTTTGGGGGAAGAAAAAGTGCGTCTTATGGGGCGAAAAATACGGTATATACTGTGTGTTTATATATATATATATATACTGTAATCTGTAGCAAATTTACTTCCAATATGTGAAAGTATTAACCAGGAGGGAGGTTGCATTATGTGGTGAAAGAAATATTTTCGACCATCATTTTGAAACCTGCCATATTGAATTCAGCTTAGGGTTTTTACAGTGCAAAAGGGGTCATGTGATATACCAGTCTTGCCTAGAATTTATTCAGAAACACACTGTCAGTTTTTACCTATTTCTACCTGTTTAGCAGTTAAGCAAGGTCCAAGTTTCTAAAGTGCTTTATATGATGGGTTTGAAGGGTCCACCATTCTGCCAGATGCAATGGTTAAACGTTTAATTAAGTCTTTGTGAACACACTGAAGAACCACAGGTAATTCTTCTTTACAGAACCATGGGACTTATCATTTAAAGTGAGCCATATTGCGTATTAGACATGCCAGGACCTCTGTAGAGGAAGAGAGATACTCTCCATATCCATCATCTGCTGTGGCTGATGGATAAGCTGCTTGAGAGACCGCCTCCTATTCGGATGCCAACTGCCTTTACTCAATCCAGTGTTTGCTCTATCTCAGGGGTCAGCAACCACCGGCATTCCAGCTGTTGTTAAACTACAACTCCCAGAATGTTCTACTCAATTCTAGGCTTTTTTTTTTTTTTAACAGCTGAGCAAGTATGCATGCTGGGAATTGTAGTTTCATAACATCTGGAGTGCCGGGGGTTGCTGACTCCTGCTCTGTCTTATGTTCAGAAAACAATTCAAGGTAAATGAAGTTGATGTTTTGGATAAACATATTGTTTGGAGAAGAAAAAGGCAGTTGGTATCCAAATATGGTCCAAATTATAATGATAAGTGACTGGATCAATCTGGTTTAGTTCCAGGAAAGGTCCAATGAGTTGTGGAGCAAATTTGTATGATGACATACTGTAGTAGTGTTTCGTGTGGACAGCCATACTTTGTCTCCAGGATCTAACACAGAACCTGGACAGCAATTCTTACAAACCTCAGACAAGATATCCCAAAGAGAGTAATGGGAAAATGTCCAAAGACACAAAAGTTGACTTTCCCATAGACTTAGAAACATGGTATCTGTGCATAAATTGAGCCCCAGGTAATAGGCCCAGCTGTTTGTCTTGTTGAACACTGGACTTAGTGTGGAGAAGTTCTTCAATCACCTGATTACCTTAAACAGTCCATTAATTAATCTGGGAATAGTAAGCAGAGGAGAAGTCCAAGGAGATCTTTTTGAATTTGCACAAGGCTCTGTATAACTTAGAGACTGTTTGCCCCAATCTGTAATTGATATATTGTGGCAAACTATTAATACTGAGAAACTCCTTGATAAATATCTGTGCAAGTTTGAAAGTTGAAGGCAATCCAGACAAATGAATTAAATTAGCTATTGTAGAAAAAACAATTTACAGCCACCATGACAGTGAAATCACTTGATCCAACTGAAATCTCTGTCCAGAGCTTCATAATGATGGGCAAAGGCTGAAGAAGGCCCATAGGCATCTGTCTGTAGAGTTTAAACTAACCACATATCGTACAAGGAGAAGCAAACTTCTTCACATCTTGTCTCTTTGGAATGAAATGGAAGAGACACTAAGGATTGTCTTCTTGGTTATGGTCAGAATGCAAGCTAGTCCTATGATGTTTGCCAGATCTTCAGCAAGAGAGTCAGATGAGTGAAAAGATTTAAAGAGAAACCTGCTCTTCAGGTATTTTTAGGAAGCCTTAACTTGCTTTTGGAGGGCTGAGACTTTCTCTGAATCCATGCAATGTCTCGTGCAAAAAAATGATATCAAGGAAGGGAAGTTCCTGCTTTTTAAGCACACACCTCTTTAGGTTAGATTCACATCTGTAATAATTTCAGATTCTTTCAAAAAGGGACAAAATACATGCAGCAGTATTTTGTCTGGCAAAATGATGTGTTCATTCCATCAAGTTCCAGTGGTGCCCGGCATATACAGGATCCGGAGATTCAAGGATTCTGATCCTATGCTGCAACAGAATACTGGAACCTGGTCGCACATGTGAACATAGTTGTACAGTAGTTTGGCACAGGGAGAATTTTCCTGTACATGTTGCAATACTGTACAGACATCCAGGCGTTGTGTCTCTGGAGTAGATAACAAAAATACCATCCAGATTGTTAGTATGTGCTAGTCTTTGTCCCACAAGATGCTGTTCACAAATTGTTGAAAGATGGCTGGCACATTAAAAATGACATGACAGAATATTCATAGTGCTCATCTAGGGTATTGAAAGTGGTCTTTCATTCTTCTACCATTTTATTTGGACCTCATTGTACACTTCCTGCAGATTCAACTTGACTTCATACAGTCAAACAATTCAGAGATCAAAGGAAACAGATATCTATTCTTAATTGTAATCTAGTTTAAAATTGTGGTAGGGTCTTAAAGATGTTGTCCCATGACAAACATTTATCCCCTTTCCATAAGATAGAAGTTGTGTTTTATCAGTGGGGGTCTTACCCATGGGACCCCTGCCAATAATGAGAATATGGGCCTCATGTTCCTCTGAATAGATTATGGCCAAGTAGCCCATCTATTTAACTTTATGGTTTTGCCCATAAAGATATTTGAGTACAGGCGCTCGGCTACCCATAGATTTAAACAGACCAGCACCTTCTGAATTGGAAGAAATATAACTAAACCTTTTTTTTTTTTTTGTATGCTGACATCACTTCAGTTTATTTGGATAAATGATGAGTGTGATTTATAGGCAGGATCTAAGCTTTTTGTCTTGAACAAGCATCCACAAAGTCCTGGTATAGAGGTGGAAAGATGGACACTGCTGGAAGAAAATGGGTATGAGTCACTTTTTTGAAAAAAAAAAATGCCTTTATAACAAGTAATTTTCCCAAAAGACCAATCGAAGAATGGATGTAGAATGAACTGAGTTTACAGATTGACAACCTTGAAAAACAAATCAGTAACACTAAAATGTCCCTTATTTCAGCAATGGCGATAGACCCGATGAACAAGACAACCTAACATACTGTAATTGAGCTAATCACAAAGTTTATTGGAGAACACAGCAGCATTATTGATGAAATTCATAATTAAAATGGAAAATGAAAGACAGGACGGTTAAAGGGGTTGTCCAACCCTAACTTAAAATTAAGAGCCAGAATGTATTTACAATAAAGAGAAAAAGACACTCACCCATTCCAAACAGCTCAGTTACAGAGCCGATTCATGCTTTATATGACCACATAGTCCCTTATAGAAGGTCGTTATTAGAGCCTTATTGTTCCAAGCAAGAACCAACACCAGAGTGGGAAACGTGATAGTAAATTCTTCCACAGTGAAAACACCTTTGTAAGGGGTAGAGAGGTGGAAGCAGCAGAACTGATTACCAACCTCCAGAAAGGTAGCCAGGGAGGTAGACAGGGAAGACTCCACCAGATCACTTTGTTTCCAAAGAGGTGACACCCAAGCCAGAGCCTCTCCAGAAAGCAAGGCCACAAAATCCACGTGGAATCCACTCACAATCCTAGTGTTTTCAATAGGAAATCTGGAGATAGTTTATGTGACGTGTATTTTCCCGCATATGGTTTATCAAACCATGTTTTGTTAAAATGGTTTGTGATTTTTGCAGTTTCTGAACGGAAACGACTGTAGTAGTCCGCACGTTGATTATCTCCACTGAATGGAGCTAATATATAGTCAAATCTGAGCCATGACAAAATACAAAATACACTGCGTAAATCTAAGGGTCAGCCTTGGATTTATGCTGGAATTCTCAGATAAATTCATGCCAGATTTTACCGACATGCATTTAGTCTGTGTGAATATACCCTTAGGGCTCCCGTCAAAATGAAGAGGACAGGGAAGATATAGGGTAGGAACCCATGTAAAAGACACAAATGGTGCAGTCACAGCAGGTATTTGTGGGACACAGGAGAAGCCTTGAGGTCACAAAGGATGGTTGTGAATCTTCAAGACGACCTGGATAATTTTCTGCTGTTGGAAACCTTACTAGGCAATCTGCTTGACAAGTACAAGTCTACAGACAGAGGAGTTAACAATAAATCCATCAGAAGATTTGTGCTTCTGATGGATTTAGCTCACAGATAATTGATTTCACTGGATGCTATTGTATCCCCTTTAGGACGGTGTCACACACAGCTTTTTGTGGCAGTTTTTATGCGATTTTTTAGCCAAAGCCAAACGTGCATAAGAATGGAATGAGTAATATAAAGGAAGGACATCCCTCTTGCTGGATGCACTTCAGTCTTTGGCTCAAAAAAACTAACTGCATCAAAACTGCTACAAAATGCTGTGTGTACCACCACCCTTACAGCTGCAAAAAGGTTTACCTCTAGTGCCCCATAGCAAACTAAGATGGGGGCCCCACCATGCTATGTAAGAAAATTAAAACAGCAGCATAAACAGTAATAATTGTTTATCAGGGAACCCACATCAGGAAAAAGCCTCCATATCGTTATTCCCCACAAATAGGTATAATTGTTTTTGCACCTGATTCCGCCCCCCCCCCCCCCCCCCATCCCCCGGTTCCCGACCTCTGGGCCCCATAGCAAGTATTATGGCTGCTATGGCTATAGCTACACCCATGCTCTGGATATAAATAGAAATGATTCCATTTGTTGACAGCAAACAGAAATCTTGTGGAGGACCTGAAACTCAATAGGACAGATCTAATGGAATGCTACATGTATGAAGAGGCATGACACATTTTTTCTGAACCTGCCCCAGTGTTTGCTAGCATGGTTATTAGCGGGAGCAAAAAATGTCTTCTTTAATTCAAAAATGAGCAGTAAACAATGGCATTTAAAACCGAGTGTTGTCTAATAGATCAATGATTTCCTGTAGGTATAATGTAAGTAACATTACTCTGCATATACATACTCTGATTTCCATTGTGTTGTTTTCTTGCCATAATGTTTCTTCTTTGGCATCTGTGTGTTTTACAATGAGAAAAACTGAGTATGAATTATTGTCACATATGTACGCTAAGTTCATACGATAAATAATCATCATCTTCCTGGAGCTATTTTATAAAAATGTGTAGTAAGTTTAGTATTTTTTCCCCCATAAATCCTATACAGGCATTGCTTCATTTCTCATGCAGGTCCCGTACTCATGTACGTCATGGCATATGTCTAATAGCTTACTTTGGCATTGAGATCTGAAAACACAGAAATGTAGAAACTCTATAAAATGTCATCTTTTTAAAATGTATTTATTTTTTCTGTAATTGGGCACCATCTCCGGGTCCAATCCAAAGCATTAGGGGTTCCTTATGCCCCCTTTTCAGGTGATGTAGCTTCAGTTTACATATTATATGGAGTTATGAATATGAATTCTGGCTACAGACAGCCACCACTGAGAAGACTTTAGCTCACGCAGCCATTTGACCATGCATCCATGAGAACCATGAAGAAACACCTGTTATGTGGATGTGAGGGGCCCATGACCCTCATCGCTTAGGGGCCAGAAAATGTACAGTCTGATTTTACTTGAGAGTTAAGACCCAATCATTTCAACAGTAAGCAGCAGCTCTTACCTGTATATTGTTCGTTAGAGCCTCTATAAGAACATCTGGGACAATCTCATCGGTCAAAATCTCAGATACAAAGGAGTCCACAAAGTCCCAGGAAAAATGTTTATTTTCTGTGAAATATCTGTATGCATTGTACTCCTGGAAAAGGGAAATAAAAAGAGGTAAAACAATGAACTTACGATGCGGAGATAAGACTGAACATCATTTATTAATTGAGCAATTTTCTTAGTTTTAAATCTTTTATGCTCATTGATTTGGAAAGGTGACGGGCTTGTGAGAAGGTTGACTTGTAAATGCTGTGGCTTAGTAGGTTGTGTCATTCTTCAGTTGTATATGACTTTCTTTTGATCAAGTGTAATCATAAATTCTGACATCTGAATCAGGTACAAATGGTTCAGCAATGTATTAAGTGTTAACAATGTTAATTCTACAATATAAAATAGTAGTTAGATGTATTTAACCTACTTACACTAACACTTTACTTTCTGGACCAGAGATATTGAATTGTGCAGGTCTTATACCGATAGTGCTGACCCAGTAAACACAGCCACTGGAGCTCTCACCAGGTCCTTGCTGTCTGTTCCCCAGATTGGTACCTACCCGCATCCTCCTGCTTCCTTCCAATGTTTACAGCTGCCAGTTTAGCCTCCTTGCTCCTCCCTTGATGGAATTATGCTGCCTATTCTACAGCTTCCTTTACAGTGTACATGCTATCACCGGAACAGCTCATGCACCAAGGTCGTTGCCAGGTAGAACATTCGGGGCTTGAGCCCCGATGTTTAGTCCAGTGCCTCTAATGTTGTGGCTACTATACAACTGTATCAGCAAGCAAACACCTGCATCAAGACACAGGCAGCTCGTTGACTTCAACGCAACTTCCTAAGTCTAGAAACTGGCAACTCAGGCTGCAGGTCAGAAGAAGCCTGTGGTCTGCATCACACCGTCATTTTTTTTTTTTTTTTTTTTTTTTACTAACTGACATTGGGGAAGATTGGGAAAGATGTAATAACTACAGGGGGGCCTCTAAGTACTGGGACATTAAAAGGGACATTCGCTTACTGGGGGCACCATGTGTTGGGGCTTTATAACTACAGGGGGTCTCTGCAATTACTGGAGGCACTGAAGAGAGCATTATACTTACAAGGGACACTATGTGAGGGGCATTATAACTATAGGGGGCATTATACCTACTGTGGGTAGAGATGAGAAAATCGATTGTACCAATTCAGAATTAGTCTCCAGTTTCCCCAAAAATTGGATTCTAACAAACGCAAATTTTTTTGTGATTCGTTTCAAGAGAGAGTAAAAGAGAGAGAGAGGCCGTGGGAGAGGAGAAGGCTTAATGTTGTTTTCTTTTTGGAAAGAAATCTAATTTAAATATCTTTCCCAGAAACCCAAAGGTATGCAAATTAGCTTCCCTTCTAAAAAGAGTTTACTGGATCCAGCCTAGCAGTATTCTGCCATTTACCCCATTGACTACAATGGGATCTGGCAGTTTCTGTCCAGACAAATACCATTGTATGCAACAGCCTTGTGTTAAAATAAAAAAAATCTAGTTTTCTCCCATCAATCTGCATTCAATACCCCATGAATAGAAAGTAAAAACTGAATTTTAGAGATTTTATACAAATTTATTTATAAGGAAAAGATAAAATTTCACATGGACATGTGTCCAGACCGTTTGCTATGACACTTGAAATTTAGCTCTGGGGGCCTTATAGTGGTGGCAGCATCATGTTATGGGGTTATTTTTCAGCACCTGGGACAGGGAGACTGGTTAGGGTTGAGGGAAAGCTGAATAAAGCAATGTAGAGAAATATCCTTCATTAAAACCTATCCCAAAATTCTTAGGACCTAAGACTGGGCCAGAGATTCAACTTCCAACAAGATAATGATCCGAAGCACACAGTCAAGATAACACAGGAGTGGTTTAGCAATAACTCTGTGAATGTCCTTGAGTGGTCAAGCCAGAGTTGTGACTTGAACCCAATCGAACATCTCTGGAGAGACCTGAAAATAGTTGTTCATCAATGGGACTCATTCAACCTGACAGATGTTGAGAGGATCTGCAGAGAAGAATGGCAGCAAATCCCCAAATCCAGGTGTGCAAACCTTGTGTCATCATACCCAAGAAGATCGGAAGCTGTACTTAGTAAGATTAAAATTTTTCTTTTTCAATACATTAGCAAAGATTTTGAAAACATGCTGTGTTCACTTTGTCATTGTAGGGTATTGAGGACAGATTGATAGAAAAAAAACAGCACCATAACAAAATGTGCAAAAAGCATTTCAGGGCAGGTGTATTTTGGTCCTGCCGTACCAGACCCATTTTAACAGTTTTAGCACATGTTAAACAGTTGTGGCTATATTTTCTACACTATTGACATGATTTTTCACTACTGTACTGTAGTGTTGGGTGAGCATGCTCGGCCGAACACCATTTTCACTAGAGCATCGCGATGCTCTGTATTTCGCGGTGTTCGGCCAAACACTGCATGTGCTCGAGCCCGATGCTCGAGTCTCCTCCCTGCGTGTTTGTTGCTATGCAGCCAATAAATATGCAGGGAAGTACTGGCCCTCACTGTAATGCCGTAGCCATGTTGGTTACTGGCATTACATTGATTAGCTGGCCGGAACGCATCATCGGGCGCTATATAGCACCCAAAGACATGTGTTTCGGCTCAGTCTTAGTCAGGGAGAGCTGCAGCAGACGGGACAGATAGCGTAGGGACAGGAATTGTTTAGTGTTGAAAGGTGTTAGAGACCCAAAAGTCCTTTTATCTGTCTGCAATATATATTATTAGCGCAACCTGCGCTAAATTGCGTGCAATTGTTTGGCCGCTGCTGACAGTGACACAACCTCTTCTACACCTGTTGTGTTACATTAGCGCATTCTAAATATCTGTGACATTCAGCGCAATTGTTTGGCCACTGGTGACAGCGACATTACCTCCGCTACATCACCTATATAACATTTGCGCATTCTAAATATCTGTGACATTTAGTCAAATTTTTTCACTGCTGGTGACAGCGACATTACCTGCGCTACATCTCCTGTGTAACGTTTGCGCATCCTAAATATCTGTGACATTTAGTCTAATTTTTTCTTAGCCACTGGTGACAGTGACATTACCTGCGCTACATCTTCTGTACAACGTTTGCACATCCTAAATATCTGTGACATTCTGTGTACTTTATTTGCGCATACACTTACAAAACCTGCGCTACTGTACGTGTGACATACTTGCAAGCATATATGCCATTTAATATGCTCAAGGCGGGCAGTAAGGGACGGGGAAGTGGCCCTGCTGCTGATGGTGCTCACAGAGGCCTCTGTGAAACTGTGCCTGCTGCAGAGCACAAGAAACACACTCATCTACGATACCTGGCCTTATATCCCAGTTTGCAGGGCGGCGCAGGACACCACTCTCAAAGTCACACCACTCTCCAGTCGGTTGAGCACCACCCTGTCTTCCACAAAGTCCAGTCTCAGTAGCCAAGAGTCTGGTCAACAGAATCCTCACCCTGATCCTCCTTCCTCCTACCATGGAGAGTTTTGGCAAACAAGTGATCCCACACTCGGATATTCCGAAGAACCGTTTCAATCGTCATTCCTTGATTTGGGCCTCTCGCTAAGCCTGCTTGAATAGGGACATGAGATCTTGTGCCCTGATTCCCAAACTCTTCAGCATCCACAGTCAGAAGAAGATGATGGTGGGGAATGGCAATTAGTGTTTCATGAGGTGGCGCTTTTTTGAGGAAAGTGCGGACGATAAAAGAATTGTAATTTGAAACCTCTGCCATACTAAAATGAGCAGGGGCGTGAACACTAGCAACCTTACCACCACCAGCATGATCCAACACATGGCATCAAAGCACCCTAATAGGTGGTCCGAATGCCTGGGTCCACAATCAGTATCTGTGGATCACACCACTGCCTCCTCTTCCCCTGTGTTACGTGCTGGACAATCTCCTGTCCAAGATGCAGGCCCGGATTCCTCCTGCCCTGCACCTGGACCTTCGCAAGCACCATCATCTAGCACACCCAATTCTGTGTCCCAGCGAAGCATACAGATATCCATAAAGCGAAAGTGCAAATACCCAGCCACCCACCCACAGCCCATAGCACTAAATGCGCACCTTTCCAAATTGCTGGCTCTGGAAATGTTGCCATTTAGGCTTGTGGACACTGAGGCTGTCCACAGCCTGATGGCGGCGGCCGTCCCTCATTACTCAATCCCGATCCGCCACTATTTTTACTGGGGTGCAGTCCCCGCCTTACACCAGCATGTGTCCCGTAACATCACCCGTGCCCTGACCAACGCAGTTATTGGGACGACTGACACTTGAACAAGTGCTTTTGGCCAGGGATGCTACATTTCCCTGATGGAACACTGGGTGAAAATTGTGGAGGCCGGGAGAGAGTCGTACCCTGGGATGGCACAGGTGCTACTGACGCCAAGGATTACGGGCCCTACTTCCATCAGGATTTCCGCCACCACCTACATAAGTGGCTGCAACTCCCCTTTTCCTCCTCCACCTCCTCCTCCTCTTCCACCTTTAAATTCTCATCTTGCAGCACCAGTCAGCCATCAGTCAGTAGCTGGAAGCAGTGTAGCACTGCAGTGGGGAAGCAGCAACAGGCCGTGCTGCAACTAATTTGCTTAGTTGACAAACAGCACACCGCCGCAGAGCTGTGGCAGGGAATAAGGGACCAGAATTAGCTGTGGCTCTCACCATTCAACCTACAACCAGGCATGGTTGTGTCTGATAATAGCCGTAACCTGATGGCGGCTTTTGAGCTCGGCATGCTCACACACATACCATGCCTAGCCCACGTGTTCAACATAGTGGTTCAGCGGTTTCTCAAAACCTACCCCAATTTTCCTGAGCTACTGGTGAAGGTTCGCCGTGTGTGGGCCCATTTCTGAAAGTCATCTACAGCTGCCACAGGTCTGGCAATGCTGCAGCAGCGCTTGCAATTGCCAGCTCACCGACTTGTGCGACGTGAGCACGTGCTGGAACTCGACGTTCCACATGTTTGCCAGGCTTTGTGAGCAGCAGAGGACAGTAGTGGAATACCAGTTGCAACATGGTTGTTGCCTTTCCAGTCAACTTCCGCTCTTCAAAAGCAACGGGTGGGCATGGATTTTTTTATCTCTGTGAAGTTATCAGCATAACCATCCCACTTCTGTTTTTACTGAAACGCTCGCTGCTCACAATGAATGCAGACGCTTTGCATGTGGAAGAGGTGGAAATGGGGGAAGACAGTACACAGGGTGATAGCCAGACCACCCTCTGTTCGTCTTTTCAGCACAAATTGGATGATGATGATGAGGTTGCCTCCGCTACAGAAGGTAGTACCCATAGCAGGTTTATTCCATCTGTTTAGCGTGGATGAGCTGAAGAGGATGAGGAGATTGAGAGTCATCCTGATGAGGACAGCGAAGTCTTGTCTGTTGGGACTCATGGCTGACTTTGTTATGCTGCCTTTCCCGTGAACCTCACGTTATGCGCATTTTGGCCAACACCGATTACTGGTTGTTCACCCTTCTCGACCCCCGCTACAAAAATAACTTCTCATCTCTCATTCCTGTGGTGGAGAGGACGAGCAAAATGGTGCAATACCAGAAGGTCCTTATGGAGAAATTGCTCCAAAATTTCAAGCTGACAACGTTGGCTGCAGAGTACGCAGTTCCTTGGCCAACCGAGGAGGGGAGACAAGGGGAACACACAGCAGTTCCAACAGAGGCAGGGCAACACTCTCTAAGGCTGGGACAGTTTTATGACACCCCACAAGCACCCTCAACCTGATGCACGGTCTATTGTCACAAGGAGGGAAAAATTATGGAAGATGGTGAAGGAGTACGTAGCAGACCATGTCAGCGTCCTCAGTGATCCCTCAGTGCCTTACAACTATTGGGTGTCCAAGCTGGACACGTGGCACGAACTGGTGCTCTACGCCTGAAGGTGCTGGCCTGCCCCGCCGCTAGTATTTTGTCAGAGTGGGTATTTAATGATGCTGGGGGCATAATAACTGATAAGTGCATCCGGCTGTCAACTGACATGCTGATGCTGACAGGTTGACTCTTATCAAAATGAACAAGGCCAATGATTGCCCCTGACTTCTCTACTCCACCAGAGGAAAGCGGCTGAACATAAAGGCACTTTAAATGTGGCTTTTATGGTGTATTGAATACACTGTATTCCCATGCACCCCTTCCTCCACAAAAAAAGGTATATGGTTCAATCTTCCTGTTCTCATCCTCCTCATCCTCCATTATATCAACATTAGAGTTGAGCGAACACCTGGATGTTCGGGTTCGAGAAGTTCGGCCGAACATCCCGGAAATGTTCGGGTTCGGGATCCGAACCCGATCCGAACTTCGTCCCGAACCCGAACCCCATTGAAGTCAATGGGGACCCGAACTTTTCGGCACTAAAAAGGCTGTAAAACAGCCCAGGAAAGAGCTAGAGGGCTGCAAAAGGCAGCAACATGTAGGTAAATCCCCTGCAAACAAATGTGGATAGGGAAATGAATTAAAATAAAAATTAAATAAATAAAAATTAACCAAAATCAATTGGAGAGAGGTTCCATAGCAGAGAATCTGGCTTCCCGTCACCCACCACTGGAACAGTCCATTCTCAGATATTTAGGCCCCGGCACCCAGGCAGAGGAGAGAGGTCCCGTAACAGAGAATCTGTCTTCATGTCAGCAGAGAATTAGTCTGCATGTCATAGCAGAGAATGAGGCTTCACGTCAGCCACCACTGCAACAGTCCATTGGCATATATTTAGGCCCAGCACCCAGGCAGAGGAGGGAGGTCCCGTAACAGAGAATCTGTCTTCATGTCAGCAGAGAATTAGTCTGCATGTCATAGCAGAGAATGAGGCTTCACGTCAGCCACCACTGCAACAGTCCATTGGCATATATTTAGGCCCAGCACACACACAGGCAGAGGAGAGAGGTCCCGTAACAGAGAATCTGGCTTCATGTCAGCAGAGAATCAGTCTGCATGTTATAGCAGAGAATGAGGCTTCACGTCAGCCACCACTGCAACAGTCCATTGGCATATATTTAGGCCTAGCACACAGGCAGAGGAGAGAGGTCCCGTAACAGACAATCTGGCTTCATGTCAGCAGAGAATCAGTCTGCATGTCATAGCAGAGAATGAGGCTTCACGTCACCCACCACTGCAACAGTCCATTGGCATATATTTAGGCCTAGCACACAGGCAGAGCAGAGAGGTCCCGTAACAGACAATCTGGCTTCATGACAGCAGAGAATCAGTCTGCATGTCATAGCAGAGAATGAGGCTTCACGTCACCCACCACTGCAACAGTCCATTGGCATATATTTAGGCCTAGCACACAGGCAGAGCAGAGAGGTCCCGTAACAGACGATCTGGCTTCATGTCAGCAGAGAATCAGTCTGCATGTCATAGCAGAGAATGAGGCTTCACGTCAGCCACCACTGCAACAGTCCATTGGCATATATTTAGGCCTAGCACACAGGCAGAGGAGAGAGGTCCCGTAACAGACAATCTGGCTTCATGTCAGCAGAGAATCAGTCTGCATGTCATAGCAGAGAATGAGGCTTCACGTCACCCACCACTGCAACAGTCCATTGGCATATATTTAGGCCTAGCACACAGGCAGAGCAGAGAGGTCCCGTAACAGACAATCTGGCTTCATGACAGCAGAGAATCAGTCTGCATGTCATAGCAGAGAATGAGGCTTCACGTCACCCACCACTGCAACAGTCCATTGGCATATATTTAGGCCTAGCACACAGGCAGAGCAGAGAGGTCCCGTAACAGACGATCTGGCTTCATGTCAGCAGAGAATCAGTCTGCATGTCATAGCAGAGAATGAGGCTTCACGTCACCCACCACTGCAACAGTCCATTGGCATATATTTAGGCCTAGCACACAGGCAGAGCAGAGAGGTCCCGTAACAGACAATCTGGCTTCATGTCAGCAGAGAATCAGTCTGCATGTCATAGCAGAGAATCAGGCTTCACGTCAGCCACCACTGCAACAGTCCATTGTCATAAATTTAGGCCCAGCACCCAGGCAGAGGAGAGAGGTCCCGTAACAGACAATCTGGCTTCATGTCAGCAGAGAATTAGTCTGCATGTCATAGCAGAGAATCAGGCTTCATGTCAGCCACCACTGCAACAGTCCATTGGCATATATTTAGGCCTAGCACACAGGCAGAGGAGAGGTTCATTCAACTTTGGGTAGCCTCGCAATATAATGGTAAAATGAAAATAAAAATAGGATTGAATGAGGAAGTGCCCTGGAGTCCAATAATATATGGTTATGGGGAGGTAGTTAATGTCTAATCTGGACAAGGGACGGACAGGTCCTGTGGGATCCATGCCTGGTTCATTTTTATGAACGTCAGCTTGTCCACATTGGCTGTAGACAGGCGGCTGCGTTTGTCTGTAATGACGCCCCCTGCCGTGCTGAATACACGTTCAGACAAAACGCTGGCTGCCGGGCAGGCCAGCACCTCCAAGGCATAAAAGGCTAGCTCTGGCCACGTGGACAATTTAGAGACCCAGAAGTTGAATGGGGCCGAACCATCAGTCAGTACGTGGAGGGGTGTGCACACGTACTGTTCCACCATGTTAGTGAAATGTTGCCTCCTGCTAACACGTTGCGTATCAGGTGGTGGTGCAGTTAGCTGTGGCGTGTTGACAAAAGTTTTCCACATCTCTGCCATGCTAACCCTGCCCTCAGAGGAGCTGGCCGTGACACAGCTGCCTTGGCGACCTCTTGCTCCTCCTCTGCCTTGGCCTTGGGCTTCCACTTGTTCCCCTGTGACATTTGGGAATGCTCTCAGTAGCGCGTCTACCAACGTGCGCTTGTACTCGCGCATCTTCCTATCACGCTCCAGTGCAGGAAGTAAGGTGGGCACATTGTCTTTGTAGCGTGGATCCAGCAGGGTGGCAACCCAGTAGTCCGCACAGGTTAAAATGTGGGCAACTCTGCTGTCGTTGCGCAGGCACTGCAGCATGTAGTCGCTCATGTGTGCCAGGCTGCCCAGGGGTAAGGACAAGCTGTCCTCTGTGGGAGGCGTATCGTCATCGTCCTGCCTTTCCCCCCAGCCACGCACCAGTGATGGACCCGAGCTGCGTTGGGTGCCACCCCGCTGTGACCATGCTTCATCCTCATCCTCCTCCACCTCCTCCTCATCCTCGTCCTCCTCGTCCTCCAGTAGTGGGCCCTGGCTGGCCACATTTGTACCTGGCCTCTGCTGTTGCCAAAAACCTCCCTCTGAGTCACTTCGAAGAGACTGGCCTGAAAGTGCTAAAAATGACCCCTCTTCCTCCTCCTCCTCCTCCTCCTGGGCCACCTCCTCTTCCATCATCGCCCTAAGTGTTTTCTCAAGGAGACATAGAAGTGGTATTGTAACGCTGATAACGGTGTCATCGCCACTGGCCATGTTGGTGGAGTACTCGAAACAGCGCAACAGGGCACACAGGTCTCGCATGGAGGCCCAGTCATTGGTGGTGAAGTGGTGCTGTTCTGTAGTGCGACTGACCCGTGCGTGCTGCAGCTGAAACTCCACTATGGCCTGCTGCTGCTCGCACAGTCTGTCCAGCATGTGCAAGGTGGAGTTCCACCTGGTGGGCACGTCGCATATGAGGCGGTGAGCGGGAAGGCCGAAGTTACGCTGTAGCGCAGACAGGCGAGCAGCAGCAGGATGTGAACGCCGGAAGCGCGAACAGACGGCCCGCACTTTATGCAGCAGCTCTGACATGTCGGGGTAGTTGTGAATGAACTTCTGCACCACCAAATTCAGCACATGCGCCAAGCAAGGGATGTGCGTCAAATTGGCTAGTCCCAGAGCTGCAACGAGATTTCGCCCATTATCACACACCACCAGGCCGGGCTTGAGGCTCACCGGCAGCAACCACTCGTCGGTCTGTTGTTCAATACCCCGCCACAACTCCTGTGCGGTGTGGGGCCTGTCCCCCAAACATATGAGTTTCAGAATGGCCTGCTGACGTTTACCCCGGGCTGTGCTGAAGTTGGTGGTGAAGGTGTGTGGCTGACTGGATGAGCAGGTGGAAGAAGAGGAGGAGGAAGCCGAGAAGGAGGAGGTGGCAACAGGAGGCAAAGAATGTTGCCCTGCGATCCTTGGCGGCGGAAGGACGTGCGCCAAACAGCTCTCCGCCTGGGGCCCAGCTGCCACTACATTTACCCAGTGTGCAGTTAGGGAGATATAGCGTCCCTGGCCGTGCTTACTGGTCCACGTATCTGTGGTTAGGTGGACCTTGCTACAGATGGCGTTGCGCAGTGCACACTTGATTTTATCGGATACTTGGTTGTGCAGGGAAGGCACGGCTCTCTTGGAGAAGTAGTGCCGGCTGGGAACAACATACTGTGGGACAGCAAGCGACATGAGCTGTTTGAAGCTGTCTGTGTCCACCAGCCTAAATGACAGCATTTCATAGGCCAGTAGTTTAGAAATGCTGGCATTCAGGGCCAGGGATCGAGGGTGGCTAGGTGGGAATTTACGCTTTCTATCAAATGTTTGTGAGATGGAGAGCTGAACGCTGGCGTGTGACATGGTTGAGACGCTTGGTGACGGAGGTGGTGGTGGTGGTGTTGGTGGTACATCCCCTGTTTGCTGGGCGGCAGGTGCCAACGTTCCTCCAGAGGCGGAGGAAGAGGCCGAGGCGGCAGCAGCAGAATAGGCCGAGGCGGCAGCAGCAGAAGAGGTAGCAGGGGGAGCCTGAGTGACTTCCTTGGTTTTAAGGTGTTTACTCCACTGCAGTTCATGCTTTGCATGCAGGTGCCTGGTCATGCAGGTTGTGCTCAGGTTCAGAACGTTAATGCCTCGCTTCAGGCTCTGATGGCACAGCGTGCAAACCACTCGGGTCTTGTCGTCAGCACATTGTTTGAAGAAGTGCCATGCCAGGGAACTCCTTGAAGCTGCCTTTGGGGTGCTCGGTCCCAGATGGCGGCGGTCAGTAGCAGGCGGAGTCTCTTGGCGGCGGGTGTTCTGCTTTTGCCCACTGCTCCCTCTTTTGCTACGCTGTTGGCTCGGTCTCACCACTGCCTCTTCCTCCGAACTGTGAAAGTCAGTGGCACGACCTTCATTCCATGTGGGGTCTAGGACCTCATCGTCCCCTGCATCGTCTTCCACCCAGTCTTGATCCCTGACCTCCTGTTCAGTCTGCACACTGCAGAAAGACGCAGCAGTTGGCACCTGTGTTTCGTCATCATCAGAGACATGCTGAGGTGGTATTCCCATGTCCTCATCATCAGGAAACATAAGTGGTTGTGCGTCAGTGCATTCTATGTCTTTCACCGCTGGGGAAGGGCTAGGTGGATGCCCTTGGGAAACCCTGCCAGCGGAGTCTTCAAACAGCATAAGAGACTGCTGCATAACTTGAGGCTGAGACAGTTTCCCTGGTATGCATGGGGGTGATGTGACAGACTGATGGGGTTGGTTTTCAGGCGCCATCTGTGCGCTTTCTGCAGAAGACTGGGTGGGAGATAATGTGAACGTGCTGGATCCACTGTCGGCCACCCAATTGACTAATGCCTGTACCTGCTCAGGCCTTACCATCCTTAGAACGGCATTGGGCCCCACCATATATCGCTGTAAATTCTGGCGGCTACTGGGACCTGAGGTAGTTGGTACACTAGGACGTGTGGATGTGGCAGAACGGCCACGTCCTCTCCCAGCACCAGAGGGTCCACTAACACCACCACGACCATGTCCACGTCCGCGTCCCTTACTAGATGTTTTTCTCATTGTTATGGTTCACCACAACAGCAAATATATTATTTGGCCCAATGTATTGTATTCAAATTCAGCGGGATATAAATTTGAGGCCTAGTATTTAGGCGCTGGGTGACCGGTATGGATTTAGTGACAGAATTAGACTTGGAAATGCACAGAAGCGTGTGTGTGTGAAGTTATTCTGAATGACCCAATGTGCACCTTGAATATTATATACCCTTTTAGGGATAGATTTCAAATAGCTCTGATATAGCAGAAACCACTAAATTATGAAATTGCTAAATTGGGAATTGTATTTCAACCCAGAACAAAAAATGTGCTTTGACGGACACTAAATAACTTTCCCAGCCACAACAGGACAGCGTTAACGAGAGATTTAGCAGGATATAAATTTGAGGCCTAGTATTTAGGCGCTGGGTGACCGGTATGGATTTAGTGACAGAATTAGACTTGGAAATGCACAGAAGCGTGTGTGTGTGAAGTTATTCTGAATGACCCAATGTGCACCTTGAATATTATATACCCTTTTAGGGATAGATTTCAAATAGCTCTGATATAGCAGAAACCACTAAATTATGAAATTGCTAAATTGGGAATTGTATTTCAACCCAGAACAAAAAATGTGCTTTGACGGACACTAAATAACTTTCCCAGCCACAACAGGACAGCGTTAACGAGAGATTTAGCAGGATATAAATTTGAGGCCTAGTATTTAGGCGCTGGGTGACAGGTATGGGTTTAGTGACAGAATTAGACTTAGAAATACACAGTAGCGGGTGTGTGTGAAGTTATTCTGAATGACCCAATGTGCACCTTGAATATTATATACCCTTTTAGGGATAGATTTCAAATAGCTCTGATATAGCAGAAACCACTAAATTATGAAATTGCTAAATTGGGAATTGTATTTCAACCCAGAACAAGAAATGTGCTTGAACGGACACTAAATAACTCGCCCAGCTACAGCACTAAGGACAGATTTAGCTGGATATAAATTTGAGGCCTAGTATTTAGGCGCTGGGTGACAGGTATGGGTTTAGTGACAGAATTAGACTTGGAAATGCACAGTAGCGGGTGTGTGAAGTTATTCTGAATGTCCCTATGTGCACCTTCAATATGATCTACCCTTTTAGGGATAGATTTCAAATAGCTCTGATATAGCAGAAACCACTAAATTATGAAATTGCTAAATTGGGAATTGTATTTCAACCCAGAACAAGAAATGTGCTTGAACGGACACTAAATAACTCGCCCAGCTACAGCACTAAGGACAGATTTAGCTGGATATAAATTTGAGGCCTAGTATTTAGGCGCTGGGTGACAGGTATGGGTTTAGTGACAGAATTAGACTTGGAAATGCACAGTAGCGGGTGTGTGAAGTTATTCTGAATGTCCCTATGTGCACCTTCAATATGATCTACCCTTTTAGGGATAGATTTCAAATAGCTCTGATATAGCAGAAACCACTAAATTATGAAATTGCTAAATTGGGAATTGTATTTCAACCCAGAACAAGAAATGTGCTTGAACGGACACTAAATAACTCGCCCAGCTACAGCACTAACGACAGATTTAGCTGGATATGAATTTGAGGCCTAGTATTTAGGCGCTGGGTGACAGGTATGGGTTTAGTGACAGAATTAGACTTGGAAATGCACAGTAGCGGGTGTGTGAAGTTATTCTGAATGACCCTATGTGCACCTTGAATATTATATACCCTTTTAGGGATAGATTTCAAATAGCTCTGATACAGCAGAAACCACTAAATTTTTAAATTGCTAAATTGGGAATTGTATTTCAACCCAGAACAAAAAATGTGCTTTGACGGACACTAAATAACTTTCCCAGCCACAACAGGACAGCGGTAACGAGAGATTTAGCGGGATATAAATTTGAGGCCTAGTATTTAGGCGCTGGGTGACCGGTATGGATTTAGTGACAGAATTAGACTGGGATATGGCCAAAAAATAACCACACTATTGCTGGTTAAATGCACTTGGTGATGGGCGCAGCTTGCCCCTGATGTAGTATATGGCCAAAAAATGAACAGACTATTGCTGGTTAAATGCACTTGGTGTCACAGCTTGACCAACCACACTACTGAGGGTTAAATGCACTTGGTGACGGGCGCAGCTTGCCCCTGATGTAGTATATGGCCAAAAAATGAACAGACTATTGCTGGTTAAATACACTTGGTGACGGGCGCAGCTTGCCCCTGATTTAGTATATGGCCAAAAAATGAACAGACTATTGCTGGTTAAATGCACTTGGTGTGATAGCTTGACCAACCACACTACTGAGGGTTAAATGCACTTGGTGACGGGCGCAGCTTGCCCCTGATGTAGTATATGGCCAAAAAATAAACAGACTATTGCTGGTTAAATGCACTTGGTGTGACAGCTTCACCCTGATGTAGGCTTTAGCCAAAAAACAAACGCACCATTGAGGGTTAAATGCACTTGGTGACAGGCGCAGCTTGCCCCTGATGTAGTATATGGCCAAAAAATAAACAGACTATTGCTGGTTAAATGCACTTGGTGTGACAGCTTCACCCTGATGTAGGCTTTAGCCAAAAAACAACCACACCATTGAGGGTTAAATGCACTTGGTCGCAGCTTGTGCTGGCGCACCACAAGACACAAAATGGCCGCCGATCACCCCAGAAAAATGTGACTGACAAACGGTCTGGGCAGCCTAAAAACAGTGAGCAATTGAGGATCAGCAGCTCAATGATCCACAGCTGCAGATCGATCAGTTAATCAAGTCCTTTGGAGGAGTTAATCTGCCTAATCTCGCCCTACTGTCGCAGCCGCAACCTCTCCCTACGCTAATCAGAGCAGAGTGACGGGCGGCGCTATGTGACTCCAGCTTAAATAGAGGCTGGGTCACATGGTGCTCTGGCCAATCACAGCCATGCCAATAGTAGGCATGGCTGTGATGGCCTCTTGGGGCAAGTAGTATGACGCTTGTTGATTGGCTGCTTTGCAGCCTTTCAAAAAGCGCCAAGAAAGCGTCACAAAAGCGCGAAGAAAGCGACGAACACCGAACCCGAACCCGGACTTTTACGAAAATGTCCGGGTTCGGGTCCGTGTCACGGACACCCCAAAATTCGGTACGAACCCGAACTATACAGTTCGAGTTCGCTCATCCCTAATCAACATGCTTATTAGGCTGTCCTCACTCCTAATGTTTTAGAGGGTCAGCTCAGCAGCAGACCCTCACCCCTAATGTTTTAGAGGGTCACCAGCAGGCTATCGCCCATAATGTTTTAGATGGTCAGATCAGCAGCAGACCCTCACCCCTAATGTTTTAGATGGTCAGATCAGCCCTTTCACTTAGTGCATAGGCTTTATGAATGTAGGAGTCCCACAACCTGAAGAATTGCACCACAATGTGAATGAGGCCCTCCTTTATGTGATAGACAGGTTGTAGCGAAGTGCCTCTTCCTTGTAATTTGTGTCAGCACTTGCACTTTATATACAAGTAAATATACAGGAAAGAATGTTTCCTAACAATTTTTTCTCTAAAATCTATTTTATCTTTGGTTTTGTGCGTATTATTGTCAGTCTGTAAAAGTGGCGTACTACTTGGACAATATCGTTCCCAGCAGTGACCTGGGAGACCAAGATGCATCCGGACATCCTCCCCATGCTGTTCCAGAACCATTTCAGTGGTGTTTTTCATAAATTTCTGACCTTTTCCTATGAACCAGACACCCTCCCCTCTTCAGAGCAGGGGGTGCCTGGTTTAATGCTCGGGTTCTCCCATTGACTTCCATTGTGCTCTGGTGCTCTATAGAGCACCCGAGCATCCCAAAGTGTTCTACTCGATTAACACTACTGTACTGCTTTCTTTTTTTTTACATTTTTTAAATTATATCAAACATTAGGCTTGTAAAATAGTAAACAATTTTATTTTGATTACCGCTAACGAGTGCAACATACAAGCAAACCCTTGACAGGTTGCAAACCACGGCACAACCACTGGGTGGCCACACATAGACACATATAGAATAGACATCGTGTGATACAATATCACTGTGGCTTTGAAAAGCTGGTCATCTCATGGCACACATATCACGGCATGTCCGGAAGGAAATATCTGTAAATGTGCTTGACTTGTGACCACTCCATGCTTTGACTCTGGCTTAATTTGATTATATTTACCCTTTTCTTTCTTTGTGGTTATGAATCTGCTTGTTGACTATAAGACTGTCAGGTACTACTAGCAGCCACCTGCAGCAATCTGCCAGCCATAGTCATTCCCCTTTTTCTGGTTTGTGTATGTGTTCTCCATAGAATCAACAACTGGACAATTAATATGCCGTGAAGTTCTTCAGCCAACAGAGCACCAAAAACTAGTAAAGTAAGGCTACATGCACACGACCGTTCTGTTTTTTGTGGTCCGCAAATTGCGCATCCGCAAAACATGGAAGCCGCCCGTGTGCCTTCCGCAATTTGCGGAACGGAACAGACGACCCATTGTAGAAATGCCTATTCTTGTCCGCAAAACGGACAAGAATAGGACATGTTATATTCTTTTTTTGCGGGGCCATGGAATGGAGCAACTGATGCGGACAACACACGGAGTGCTGTCCGCATCTTTTGCGGCCCCATTAAAGTGAATGGGTTCGCATCCAAGCGGCTTGGATGCGAACCAGAACAACGGTCGTGTGCATGAGGCCTAAGTGACATGAAAGTGGGTAGTAAAGGTAAAATATGCAGTTTATCTCTTTCTTTGGATACCTTTGGACCAGGTTAATGCACATATAAAGGGCATTATACAATTGATACTAACTGTATTTAATTAAAACCAGATAGTGAAATATGAAACATATTTTGTAATCTGTTTTTATTTTCAGATTGTACATTTTTTATGATTATGGAGGTGGCCATCTTGTATGAACTGCTGCTAACAGCACATAGAGATATACTGTACAGTAGCCACATGGACCATTATTAACCTGCGGACTGGAGATGACTTGCATGGGAGAGTGTTGTGAGTATGCGGAGGTGAGCTGTGACATCATCTTTTGCGAATGGTCGTGTGAATCCAGTCTTATCTATACTGTATATAAATATGCTACCGTTCATTGTAATCATGCCTGTGGTGATAATGAGATAACGGCTGAGAAGTCACCTCTACAGAACAGGAAGTATCAGCCTATTATGAGGCTTAGTGTTCAGAGTGAAAACTAGAAGATTTCAGGATAAAAAAAAAAAGATATAGATAGTAACACGAAATAATTTGAACAATTTTTCATTTTCTGATGACACCATGGGGGTCATTTATGATCAGAAATATGCCTATTTTAGGTTTATTTCTAGCTCAGATTGCGGCCCAAAGGTTATTTGCGCTGCAATCTGCGACTTTTTCCCCGCTCACGCCAGGAGGCTTGGCGAGAAAGGGCCGTTCTGTTTTAGGTGTAGAAAATGGTCTAAATAAATGACCCCCAATGTCTTTAAAGAGTGAATCAATGCTAAATGGAGAAATTCAGAGATTAATAAATGATGTGTTCTATCTATTATCCGTTCAAAAATATAGTCTGCATAATATTTCATTTACAAGGGAGGCTTGAGATAGAGAAAATAGCTCTGTTTAGCACCACTCTTATCCACAGATGGTGTCTGGTACTGCAGCTCAGACCTATTAACCGGTGAGAGTTACTGGGAATTGATGTCGTTGTGGATGATGTGACTATGATATCCGCAGTACTTACTAAGGATGGCTTCATCTTGTCATGTTCCGTGTTCTTCACTAATATGGGCTTATGGAAGAAAGGATCATATTTAGCACGTCTCCTAGAACATGAAACAGAAACATGCCCATAATAATTTCCAATTTGAAACCGTCGTTAAAATCACAAATTTTGGGAAAGGAAAACATCACTTTGTTTTAATGTCTGATTTAAAGCAGGTATTGACTTACGTGGGAGAGTGTTGTGGGCATGCTCTGGGACGTGTAGTACTTACGGTGCAGGGAGAGGGAGGAGAAGTTGAGCTATTTTCAGTGGTAATCATAGACATGTTATAATAGAGGAGTTACCTTGAATTGTATTCCTGCACTGATAGTAGGGAGATAATTGCTGATCTTGTCCCCTGCCAGAAGTCACAGGAGGTGTCAGCCGATTGTGAGTGCTCATCATTGGATATCCTTTAAAGGGAACCTGTCACCGGGATTTTGTGTACAGAGCTGAGGACATGGGTTGCTGGATAGCCGCTAGCACATCCGCAATATCTAGTCCCCATAGCTCTGTGTGCTTTTATTGTGTAAAAAAAACACGATTTAATACATATGCAAATTAACATAAAAGAGTCATATCTTACTTGTGTGACCAGAGAAGAGTCATATTTTCAAGCTCTGACTCATCTCAGGGTAATTTGCATATGTATCAAATCGTTTTTTTTCCACAATAAAAGCACACAGAGCTATGGGGACTGGGTATTGCGGATATGCTAGATATGCTAGCGGCTATCCAACAACCCATGTCCTCAGCTCTATACATTAAATCCAGGTGACAGGTTCCCTTTAAAGGGGTAGTGCCAAGAAACATTTTCTACATTTTGCAAACTAGCACCTGGATTTGAATGATAAAAATACTGAATTCTATGAGCTATAACTTTTTTTTTTTTCCGCCAATGTAGAGGTATGCGGGCTTGTTTTTTGCAAGGTATAATTTTCAATGGTACCATTCTGGGGTACATATAGCTGATTACTGATTAACTTTTGTTAACAGGGTTTTCCAGGATTTTAATATTGATGACCTATACTCAGGAAAGATCACCAATATCAGATCGGCGGGGGTCTGACACCCGGCACTGCCGGCTGATCAGCTGACTGAAGAGAAGGCCACATGCAGTGCGAGCGCAGCCAAAAATTCTGGAAAAACCCTTTAACTCTTTCTGGGGGGGGGGGGGGGGGGATGGAAAATAACAATACCAGCAATGAGTTTTTATGTTGTAAATTTTTTGGCATTCATTTTTCTGCATAAATAACATGATAACTTTATTCTCGTGGTCAGTACAATTACAGAGATACCAAATCTATCTATCACATTTTAATACTTATGCACAATAACAATCCTTTTTTTTTTTTAACTAAATTTTTTTTATTTTTTTTTGCATTGTCGCATCCATAACTGTTTGAGGGCTTGATTTTTATCGGACAACTTGTACTTTTTATTGGTATCATTTTGGGGTATATAACACTTTTTGATCAGTTTTTTTTAGCTTTTTTGATGGTGAATAAGCAAAAAACAGCAATTGTGTTTTTTCTTTATAGAGTTCACATTATGGGATAAATTACAAGATAATTGGGTATTTCGGGTCTTTGCGGACACGGCAATACCAAATATATACCAAAGACGGTATTATAACTGTGCAGTGACACAAAGGAGAGATAAAGTGCCACTAGTACTGTGGGGCATACATTGAGTCAATATTACTTTATGGTGGACACAGTAGGGGAATTTGTACCTTTTTGGGCACAAAGAGGGCAACCAGATGTGAAAAGAAGTTGTACAGGAAAGGTGGGGGTTTTGCGCCAGTAACAATAATCCCGCACTCTTCCTTATACACGCTCAGACGTATATTCTGCCTTTTCTGCTCTAGGAAACTCTGTTCTTCCTAGGAGCTTTACAGAAGAAACCACATTACGTGTTCCTCTGCCGAAACATTGTAACACCTCGCCTCGTCCTTATCATGTAGAACTGTATATAGCAGCTAATGGTTCTTTGCTGCTCCACTAGGCTTTCCAGCATCTTGTCTGAGCAGATGTTGTAGCGGCTTATACTGATCTTAGAATTATGCAGTATTATGTATGCTTTTGGCTCCGTGCTATAAACAAAAGATGTTACGTTCTATTTGGAGAGGGTGCCCTAGGTTGACTCCATTTTCTGAAATTGCAGTGCCTGTAATCAGTTCAAGAGGCATGAGATGTGTTTCCATTACATTACATATTGTTGGAGAAAACTAATACAAAGTATACGACAGCTGCTGCAAGCACTGAATATGAAGAGGTAAAATCTACCCAACCAGACCTCGTCCTAATTGTAAATGGTAAAACATAGAATAATGTTTATAGCGTCCATTGTCACGGAGTGCCATACACTAATGGGCTGATTTACTAACTTGTCTTATATTTACATTATGAGTGTATTGTTTGAGGTCTTTTTCTTTTTTTTTTTGGTGTCTGATGATGGCTGTGTAATTTATTATTATTATTATTATTTTTTTGCACTAAATTTAACAAATGTTACATTCCGGTTCTTATGTCTGTGAAGGTTCTCATTTATCCAGGTCATGGTTTATATCTGTAAATAATAAATCAAGGCAACTGGACGTGCTGTAGATTTCTTGAAAACGTTTCACTCGTTCTTCCAACGAGCTTTCTCAATTCTGAGTGATTGTACAAAAATTCTGGGAATAAATATGTAACTGAATCCACATCTAGCATTGGGTCAAAGGTGTTGATTCCATTATCCTAATTGGAGTCAGTAGGTGATAAAGACTTCCCAGAAAAAGGTGTCAAGACAGCATTGTATGTGGCAGACAATAGATGTCTAACCCCCCCACCTCTATTCAAGCTTGGCTTCTCCAGATGGCCTCCTTCACGCCTCGTTTGTACCAATCGGCCTCCTTATCCAAAACACGTACTTGACTGTCTTCAAAGGTGTGTCCTGTTCCTTTTAGATTTAAGTACACGGCTGAATCTTGACCAGAGGTTTTGGCTCTTCTATGCTGAGCCATACGCTGATGTAGTTGTTGTTTTGTTTCGCCGATATACAGTTTTGAGCATTTCTCATTGCACTGGACTGCGTACACAATGTTGTCCATCTTGTGTTTAGGCGTTGGGTCTTTGGGGTGAACCAGTTGTTGCCTCAGTGTGTTGCTGGGTTTAAAGCAAACAGGAATGTGATGTTTATTAAAAATCCTTTTGAGTTTCTCAGACACCCCAGCTACATATGGGATAACCATATTCTTGCGTCTGTCATGCTTCTCGCCCTCACTGGTAGTCTTTCTTCTCCTTCCTTCTGTTTTGACAAAGGCCCAAACTGGATACCCACAAGTTTTAAGTGCCCCTCTGAGGTGTTTGAGTTCCTTCGCCTTGGCCTCTGTGCTGGTGGGGATTTTCTTTGCCCGGTGGTGTAGAGTCTGGATGACTCCCAGTTTGTGGTCTAGAGGATGGTGGGAATCAAATAGCAGGTACTGGTCTGTGTGTGTTGGTTTTCGATAGACCTCTATTCCCAGCTTCCTTCCCTCTTCCACTGTTATAAGCCAGTCCAGAAACGCCAGTTTGTTGTTCTGCATATCTTCCCGTGTGAAATTGATGTTATGATCCACTGAGTTGATGTGGTCGGTGAAAGCCTGTAACTCTTGTTTATGAATTTTAACCCAAGTGTCATCCACATATCTGAACCAATGACTCGGTGTAATTCCCTTGAAAGTGGTCAGGGCTTTCCTTTCTACTTCCTCCATATACAGGTTCGCTACAATAGGCGAGACTGGCGATCCCATAGCACAGCCATGTTTTTGATTGTAGAACTTGGATTTTTAATAAACATCACATTCCTGTTTGCTTTAAACCCAGAAACACACTGAGGCAACAACTGGTTCACCCCAAAGACCCAACGCCTAAACACAAGATGGACAACATTGTGTACGCAGTCCAGTGCAATGAGAAATGCTCAAAACTGTATATCGGCGAAACAAAACAACAACTACATCAGCGTATGGCTCAGCATAGAAGAGCCAAAACCTCTGGTCAAGATTCAGCCGTGTACTTATATCTAAAAGGAACAGGACACACCTTTGAAGACAGTCAAGTACGTGTTTTGGATAAGGAGGCCGATTGGTACAAACGAGGCATGAAGGAGGCCATCTACGTAAAAATGGAGAAGCCAAGCTTGAATAGAGGTGTGTGGGGGGGAGGGGGGGGGGTTAGACATCTATTGTCTGCCACATACAATGCTGTCTTGACACCTTTTTCTGGGAAATCTTTATCACCTACTGACTCCAATTAGGATAATGGAATCAACACCTTTGACCCAATGCTGGGTAAAATTACCAGATGTGGATTTAGTTACATATTTATTCACTGAATTTTTGTACAATCACTCAGAATTGAGAAAGCTCGTTGGAAGAACGAGTGAAACATTTTCAAGAAATCTACAGTACGTCCAGTTGCCTTGATTTATTCTTTACAGATATTGTAAGATCCTCACCTGCTTTGCACTCCAGGGGAACCAAGAGGGGTCCTCGTGGAGTTGCGGGACAGGTTATGCGTGTCTCTGATGCACCAGCGCTGACCCCTTTGCGAGCCAGTGCGGAGATGCGTTCGCGTGGACATCGGAGGGGAGGACCGTCGGAGTCCCGGGGACAGAGTGGCCAGGCGAGTGACAAGACGCCGCGGCCAGGGTTGTCTCCGGTGTCTCCTGCGACTTCCGTTTCCGCATCTGGGTCCACGCGCTCGCATACTCGCGCTGAGTCAATCATGCGTCCGTGCGTACGCACGAGGGCAGGTTCGCAAAGGGATACACGGTCGCGAGTATGCGCTTCTTATGCACTTCGTCGACCAGTGGCACATATTATACTGACTCACAAGAGCAAAGTGGATTAGGGAGCCAGCCATGGGTTAATCAACTTGTGATTGCCTTAGGCCTTGTACTCAGGTGCAGGGCAATTTGTTCACCTATGGTAGTGGACACTTGGCACCCTGGGATTGGTCAGCAGGCATTTAAAAGGAGGTCTCTCAGGGTGATCAGTGCCCACTGTTATTTTCCCTCAACCAGGTATAGGTCACAACTCCTAGTGACTGAAGACTGCCAGGAACTTTGTCCTTTACAGCGGACCCAAGATCTGGAGTGACTCGACTGCCAAGTGCACAGCATCATTCAGCACTGGTTGGGACTATTCCTGGAATCTCCTTGCCTGGTTTTTTGTTATTATTCCTTGTTACCAGCAAGTGTCCTGGACGTTTATGTTTCTGGTGAATAAACACCTTTTTGCTTTCATCACTGGTCTGTTTGTTGGTGCCTTGCATTACAGAACAGTGGGCCCAACTAACAGTTGCCATGGACAAGATCCATCAGCAGCTGAATGAATTAACGGGAGCCGTTAACCTGCTGTTCCAACGACGCCCAAATATACCAGCAGCCGCTGCAGCGCAAATCCAAGAGCAACTGACAACTGTGATGGAGGAGGTTCAGCAGCTTATCCAGGGAGCCTCAGCACTACCCGTCACTATCGCAAGGCATCAAACAGAACCTAAGATCCCTCTGCCTGACCCCTTCACAGGAGAGCGACAGGAGTTCTTAAACTTCAGGGACTCCTGTCTCCTTTATTTCCAGTTACGACCGATGGCTTCTGGCACTCTCAGGCAGAGAATTGGGATTGTAATGTCACTGCTACGTGGAGACCCCCAACGTTGGGCATTTAACTTGCCTCAAGACCATACAGCTTTTTCGTCAGTGGATGCCTTCTTCGAGGCTATGGCTGTGATTTACGATGACCCGGATCGTACTCGCACCGCAGAGACCAATCTTGAGCATATTCAACAAGGCCGCCGCCCAGCTGAAGAATACGCTGCAGAATTCAGGCGATGGGCAGCTTTCACCACCTGAGGCGACGCAGCCCTACGCCATCGCTTCCGTTTGGGACTTTCGGATGTGGTCCGGGATCTTCTTTTGGCCTTGCCTACCCCCTTCTCGTTGGAAATGGCTATCTCTCAGGCAATCGATGCCGACAGGCGAATCCGTGAGAGGCGAGTGGAACGGTCGTCTCGGTTTTCATCCTCTCGACCACATGCAGGGCCTCTAAAGTCGGCCGAAGAGCCAATGGAGGTTGGATCCTCCCATCTCACACAGGCAGAACGAGCTCGTCGCCAACAGAAAGGCCTGTGCCTATTTTGCGGAAAGTCTGGACACCTCGTTAAAACCTGTCCCCTCCTGCCGGCGGGAAACGAATGAACCTAGGGGGCATAGAGGAGAACCCCCTAGGTGCTATTATCCCTCCTCCAAGCCGGGTGATGGTATCCATATCCTTACGGTGGCAAGACAAGGTCCATGAGTTTTCAGCACTAATCGATTCTGGGGCCGCTGGGAATTTTGTGGACTCAACCTTGGTTCGTCGAATTGGCATCCCGTTGATCCAGCCGAAAACCACCATGTCAGTGACCGCGATTGATGGTTCCCCTCTTCAAGATGGTCGTGCAGTGTGGATGACTCCGGGAATACAGGTAACGGTGGGGGCTGATCATCGGGAGACCTTAAGCCTTTTTGTCCTCGACATGCCATTCACTCCCGTGATTTTGGGTCTCCCTTGGTTAAGGCTCCATAATCCAGTAGTGGACTGGCGCTCGGGTCTTATCTGTCAGTGGAGTACGGAATGCCTTACTAAGTGCATTCATCCCGACCTGTCACTAGCCTCCATGGAAGTATTAAGTACTTTACCACAGCAGTATCATAATTTCCGAGATGTGTTCAGTCCTCAGGGGGCTGATGTATTACCTCCCCACAGGTCATATGATTGTCCTATAGACCTGTTGCCAGGCACCATGCCACCACGAGGGCATCTTTATAATCTCACTGGGCCTGAGGTTCAGGCTCAGCGGGAGTATATTAAAGAGAACCTTGAGAAGAATTTCATTCGTCCATCAACTTCCCCTGCTGGAGCTGGATTCTTCTTTGTGGAGAAGAAGGATGGAGGCTTGAGACCTTGCATCGATTATCGTGCCCTTAATCGGATTACGGTGAAGAATCGGTATCCACTGCCTCTGATTGATGATCTGTTTTCTCAGGTGGCAGGGGCCCGAGTCTTCACCAAACTCGATCTAAGGGGTGCTTATAATTTAGTTCGCATTAGAGAGGGTGACGAATGGAAGACCGCATTTAATACCAGAGACGGGCATTACGAGTATCTCGTGATGCCTTTCGGTCTCTGTAATGCTCCCGCGGTCTTCCAGGAGTTCATCAACGATGTTCTCAGAGATTTCTTGGATAGATGTGTTGTTGTCTGTTTAGATGACATACTAATCTACTCTTCGGATCTGGTCTCTCATCGGAGACACGTGTGTCAGGTTTTCCAGAAGCTGAGGGAGAACCGCCTCTATGCCAAACTTGAGAAGTGTCTGTTTGAGGTGAAGGAGTTGCCTTTCCTGGGGTACATTATCTCAGAAAAGGGATTGGCTATGGACCCATCCAAACTTTCTGCTGTCTTGGATCGGCCTCAACCTAAGGATCTTAAGGGGTTGCAGCGTTTCTTAGGCTTTGCCAATGTCACGGCTGTTTAAGGGTAACCAGAGCATACACAGTAAGAAGAGCTACTGACCAGACCCCAAACTAGGGAAGAGAAAGGGTGACCCCTGTCAGACCCTGAACACTCTCCCTATGCTGCTAAAGCACATGCCTGGATCCAAATGGTGGAACGAGGCATGCCCGCGTACCTTAGACTGATGAGCCCTGTAACCCCTACAATAGTGGAAGGGGCACGGCCACCGGTGCCCTGCTCAGAATATGGAGGGAACCGTGGCCACCTCAGATCCAGTCAGGAAATCACCAGGTACACAACAAAGTCTGCACACTTAGCTGATGGAGCTGCAGCCGCAGAGAAGACGTATCCAAGGGCCGCTGGCAATATCCGGAGTGCTTGCAGCAGCAGAACACAGGTCCAGAGAACAAGTAGCTAAAGAAGTGAAGATACTCAAGGCAGAGCTACAACTGAAAAGAGAAATATAATCCACGCCCTGCAATAGGAGGAGGGGTGATTTAGAGGCAGGGAAATCAGGAGAGACAGCTGGGAGTAAAGACCTCATCACAGGGGCGGAGAAACAGAACAGTGAGAACACCTCCAAACTCTAAGTGACATCATCACAGGGGTGGAGACACAGAGCTGTGAGAACGTCTTAAAGCTCTGGTAGTGACAGTACCCCCCCCTCTACGGGTGGACTCCGGACACCCAGGACCCACCTTCCCAGGATGAGCCCTATGAAATGCCCTGATAAGGCGAGTGGCTTTAATGTCCGACATCGGAACCCACATCCTCTCCTCAGGACCATAACCCTTCCAATGAACGAGGTACTGAAGAGAACCGCGGACAATGCGAGAGTCCACAATTCTGGAAACCTCAAACTCCAGATTGCCATCAACCAAAATCGGAGGAGGAGGCAAAGAGGAGGGTACCGTGGGCTGGACATATGGTTTTAAGAGAGATCTGTGAAATACATTATGTATCTTCCAAACCCGTGGAAGATCAAGGCGGAAGGCAACAGGATTGATGACTGACAAAATTTTATAAGGCCCAATAAACTTGGGACCCAATTTCCAGGAGGGAACCTTCAGTTTAATATTTCTTGTAGACAACCACACCAGATCACCCACATTCAGGTCCGGACCAGGCACACGTCTCTTATCAGCCACACGCTTATACTTCTCACTCATCTTTCTGAGATTACTCTGAATCTTTTGCCAAATGGTAGACAAAGACGAGGAAAATCTCTCCTCCTCAGGTAAACCAGAAAGAGCCCCTCCCGAGAATGTCCCAAACTGCGGATGGAACCCATATGCACCAAAAAATGGTGACTTATCAGAAGATTCCTGACGACGGTTGTTCAAAGCAAACTCAGCAAGAGGGAGAAATGAACACCAATCCTCCTGGTTCTCTGCCACAAAACAGCGCAAATATGTCTCCAGATTCTGATTGAGGCGCTCAGTCTGACCATTCGACTGCGGGTGAAAAGCAGAAGAGAAGGACAGCCGAACCCCCAGGCGAGAACAGAAAGCCTTCCAGAACCTGGACACAAACTGCGTGCCTCTATCGGAAACAATCTCAGAGGGAATGCCGTGCAATTTAACAATATGATCGACAAAAGCTTGCGCCAACGTTTTAGCATTGGGTAAACCAGGGAAAGGAACGAAATGAGCCATCTTGCTAAAACGGTCCACGACCACCAGGATCACCGACTTCCCCGAGGAACGAGGAAGATCCGTGATAAAGTCCATGGACAGGTGTGTCCAAGGACGGGAAGGTATGGGTAACGGGAGAAGGGAACCTGAAGGTCGTGAACGAGGGACCTTAGCGCGAGCGCACGTCTCACAAGCCGCCACAAAACCCTCCACAGACTTACGAAGAGCCGGCCACCAAAATCTCCGAGCAATGAGATCTACCGTGGCTCTACTCCCAGGGTGACCAGCAAGAACCGTATCATGATGTTCCTTAAAGAGTTTGTGACGTAGCTCAGGAGGCACGAACAACTTCCCGGAGGGACAACGGGCAGGTGCCTCAGACTGGGCAGCCTGGACCTCGGCCTCCAAATCGGAATATAGAGCAGAAACAACTACCCCCTCCGCCAAAATGGGACCCGGGTCCTCGGAGTTTCCTCCTCCCGGAAAACAGCGAGAGAGAGCATCAGCCTTCACATTCTTGATCCCAGGGCGGAAAGTAACAACAAAATTGAATCTGGAGAAGAACAGAGACCATCTGGCCTGTCTCGGATTCATACGCCTGGCCGACTCCAAGTACGCCAGATTCTTATGGTCGGTAAAAACGGTGATAGGGTGCCTGGCCCCCTCCAACCAATGGCGCCATTCCTCGAAAGCCAACTTGATGGCCAACAACTCCCTATCTCCCACATCATAGTTTCTCTCTGCCGGGGAGAGTTTTCTAGAGAAAAAGGCACAAGGTCGCCATTTGGCAGGAGAGGGGCCCTGGGACAAAACTGCACCCACACCTACCTCGGAAGCATCCACCTCAACAATAAAAGGTAAAGAAACATCGGGATGCACCAAGATGGGAGCAGACGCAAAACTCTCTTTAATCTTAGAAAAGGCTGCAAGCGCCTCCTCCGACCAAGAGGAAAAATCCGTCCCCTTTTTTGTCATGTCAGTAAGGGGTTTGACAATAGAGGAATAATTCAAAATGAACTTTCTGTAGTAGTTAGCAAAACCCAGAAAGCGCATCAAAGCCTTCTGATTTTCAGGAAGCTCCCACTCCAGCACAGCACGGACCTTCTCCGGATCCATGCGAAAACCAGAAGCAGAGAGGAGAAAACCCAGAAATTGAATCTCCGATACCATAAAAAGACATTTCTCCAGCTTGGCATACAGTTTATTTTCCCGCAGTATCTGCAGGACCTGAAAAAGATGATCCTGATGGGTCTGAACATCAGGGGAAAAAATCAAAATATCATCAAGATACACCAATACAAATTTCCCCATTAAATGATAAAAAATACTATTAACAAAATGCTGAAAGACGGCCGGAGCATTCATCAGGCCGAAAGGCATAACGAGATTCTCGAAATGCCCGTTAGGGGTATTAAAGGCCGTTTTCCATTCATCCCCCTCTCTGACCCTGACCAGGTTGTACGCGCCTCTCAGATCCAATTTGGAAAACACCTTGGCCCCAACAATTTGGTTGAAGAGGTCCGGGATCAGAGGAAGGGGATAGGGATCGCGAATCGTGATACGGTTCAGCTCCCTAAAATCTAAGCAAGGTCTCAGAGAGCCATCCTTTTTTTTAACAAAAAAAAAACCCGCGGCAACAGGCGACTTTGAGGGACGAATATGCCCCTTCTCGAGACTCTCGGAGATATAGGTTCGCATTGCGAGTCTTTCCGGTTGTGAGAGATTGTAGAGGCGTGCCTTTGGCAGCTTCGCGCCGGGAATGAGGTTAATGGGACAGTCAAACTCCCGGTGAGGAGGTAGCTCCCGAACACCGCTCTCGGAAAACACATCCGAGAACTCAGAGAGAAATGATGGCAGAGTTTTAGTAGACACCTCTGCAAGAGTGGCTGTGAGACAATTCTCTCTACAAAAGTCACTCCACTCATTTATTTGCCTTCCTTGCCAATCAATATTGGGGTTATGTCTAGTGAGCCAGGGTAGCCCCAAAACTAGAGGAGAAGGCAATCCGTTAAGGACAAAACAAGATATCTCCTCCACATGAGTGTCACCTACAGCTAGACGGATATTGTGAACAATGCCTTTCAGAGATCTCTGCGAGAGTGGGGCAGAGTCAACAGCAAAAACAGGTATATCCTTTTCTAATGTACAAACCTGAAAACCATGCAAGGCTACAAATTGAGTGTCAATAAGATTGACGGCTGCTCCACTATCGACAAAAATCTCACAAGGAATGACTTTGCTCTCTAGCGCCACCCTGGCAGACAGGAGAAAACGGGAACTGCAGGTCAAAGGAAAAGCATCAATTCCCACATCAACTTTGCCCAAAGTAGCAGATGAAGCAGAACTTGATGATCTACCTCTTGAGGTTTTTCTCTTATTATCGCTCTTAGTACAGGTCAGGAATCTCCTAGACGGACAAACATTTGCCAAATGACCTATGCCCCCACAGCAAAAACACACCATATTCTGAGGACTAAATCCTCTTTTATCAGGGGCAAGTCGGCCTAGCTGCATGGGCTCCTCCTCAGAGGGGAGCGAGACAGGATGAGACCCCTGCATACTGAATGAGTCCGCACCATTGCCCCTAGACTGACAATGGCTGGACGGAGAGGTCTTGTTTCTTTCCCTTAGACGCCTGTCAAGGCGTACCGCTAATGACATGGCAGACTCTAAGGACGTTGGTCTCTCATGGAAAGCAAAGGCATCTTTCAAACCCTCTGAGAGACCATGACAGAACTGACTTCGGAGTGCAGCATCATTCCAGCCTGAATCAGCTGCCCATCTCCGAAATTCAGAACAATAAAGCTCCGCAGACAGTTTGTTCTGGCATAGAACACGCAAGTTCGATTCTGCCAGAGCAACACGATCCGGGTCATCATATATCTGCCCCAGGGCCACAAAAAATCTTTCCACGGATCGAAGGGAAGGATCCCCTGATGGCAGCGAAAAAGCCCAAGTCTGAGCATTACCTCTGAGCAGGGAGATGACAATCCTCACCCTCTGTTCCTCATTACCAGAGGAGTGGGGACACAAACAAAAATGGAGTTTACATGCCTCTCTGAAGCGAACAAAATTCTCACTGCCCCCGGAGAACGTTTCCGGAAGTGAGACCTTTGGCTCGCAACAGACTCCATGAGCTGGAGCAGAGCCCAATGCTTGTAGCTGAGTCAGAGATTGACGGAGATCCGCTACTTCCAAAGAAAGACCCTGCATGCGGTCAACCAGGTCAGAAAGCGGATCCATGTCAACAAGGACGGTTTTGGTGGATTATAATGTCACGGCTGTTTAAGGGTAACCAGAGCATACACAGTAAGAAGAGCTACTGACCAGACCCCAAACTAGGGAAGAGAAAGGGTGACCCTTGTCAGACCCTGAACACTCTCCCTATGCTGCTAAAGCACATGCCCGGATCCAAATGGTGGAACGAGGCATGCCCGCGTACCTTAGACTGATGAGCCCTGTAACCCCTACAATAGTGGAAGGGGCACGGCCACCGGTGCCCTGCTCAGAATATGGAGGGAACCGTGGCCACCTCAGATCCAGTCAGGAAATCACCAGGTACACAACAAAGTCTGCACACTTAGCTGATGGAGCTGCAGCCGCAGAGAAGACGGATCCAAGGGCCGCTGGCAATATCCGGAGTGCTTGCAGCAGCAGAACACAGGTCCAGAGAACAAGTAGCTAAAGAAGTGAAGATACTCAAGGCAGAGCTACAACTGAAAAGAGAAATATAATCCACGCCCTGCAATAGGAGGAGGGGTGATTTAGAGGCAGGGAAATCAGGAGAGACAGCTGGGAGTAAAGACCTCATCACAGGGGCGGAGAAACAGAACAGTGAGAACACCTCCAAACTCTAAGTGACATCATCACAGGGGTGGAGACACAGAGCTGTTCTTGAATCATGTCTTTCGATTACACGGAGCGCCGGATGACATTGTTTCAGACAGAGGAGTACAATTCATCTCCCGCTTCTGGCGTTCTTTCTGCTCCCGATTGGGTATTAATTTGTCTTTTTCTTCTGGTTTTCACGCAGAGACCAACGGTCAGATGGAAAGGACTAACCAGACCCTGGAGCAATATCTCCGGTGCTTCGTGTCAGACTGCCAGGAGGAATGGGCAGCGTATCTACCCTTTGCGGAGGTGGCTTATAATAACTCTGAGCATGCTTCCACTAAGATGTCTCCGTTCAGGTGTGTGGGGGGCAGGGATCCAAGACTCTCTTCTTTGGCCGGACCCTCCACTGACTCACTGGTGGTGGATCAGTGGTTCAAGGATAGACGTCCCATTTGGTCGTCGGCCCAGCGGAATCTCCGCAGTGCGGTGGTGCAACTGAAGAAATTTGCTGATCGTCATCGCACCGTAGAGCAAAAGTTTAAGGTGGGAGATCAGGTGTGGGTCTCCACCCGGAACATTCCGCTGCGTCAGCCATCTTCCAAGTTGGGTCCTCGATTCATTGGCCCATACCCAGTGACACAAAAGATCAACAGAGTTACGTACAAGGTTGCTCTTCCACCGTCGATCCGAGGAGTGAACACCTTTCATGTTTCACTTCTCAAATCGGCAGCCGACTCCGCTCCCTTCATTCAGACCCTATCCCCGCTGGAGGTCCAAGGGGTACCGGAGTTCGAAGTGAACAGAATTTTGGACTCTCGTTTTGTCCAAAGGTCTCTTCAATACTTGGTGGACTGGAAGGGTTTTGGTCCAGAGGAGAGATGTTGGATACCTGCTCGCCAGGTGCATGCGGATGAGTTGGTGGCAGCCTTTCACCGGGATAATCCGGGGAAAGCTTGCTTGGAGTCTTCAGAGTCGCCTCCTCGAGGGGGGGGGGTAATGTAAGATCCTCACCTGCTTTGCACTCCAGGGGAACCAAGAGGGGTCCTCGTGGAGTTGCGGGACAGGTTATGCGTGTCTCTGATGCACCAGCGCTGACCCCTTTGCGAGCCAGTGCGGAGATGCGTTCTCGTGGACATCGGAGGGGAGGACCGTCAGGAGTCCCGGGGACAGAGTGGCCAGGCGAGTGACAAGACGCCGCGGCCAGGGTTGTCTCCGGTGTCTCCTGCGACTTCCGTTTCCGCATCTGGGTCCACGCGCTCGCATACTCGCGCTGAGTCAATCATGCGTCCGTGCGTACGCACGAGGGCAGGTTCGCAAAGGGATACACGGTCGCGAGTACGCGCTTCTTATGCACTTCGTCGACCAGTGGCGCATATTATACTGACTCACAAGAGCAAAGTGGATTAGGGAGCCAGCCATGGGTTAATCAACTTGTGATTGCCTTAGGCCTTGTACTCAGGTGCAGGGCAATTTGTTTAACTATGGTAGTGGACACTTGGCACCCTGGGATTGATCAGCAGGCATTTAAAAGGAGGTCTCTCAGGGTGATTCTCTCAGGGTGATCAGTGCCCACTGTTATTTTCCCTCAACCAGGTATAGGTCACAACTCCTAGTGACTGAAGACTGCCAGGAACTTTGTCCTTTACAGCGGACCCAAGATCTGGAGTGACTCGACTGCCAAGTGCACAGCATCATTCAGCACTGGTTGGGACTATTCCTGGAATCTCCTTGCCTGGTTTTTTATTATTATTCCTTGTTACCAGCAAGTGTCCTGAACGTTTATGTTTCTGGTGAATAAACACCTTTTTGCTTTCATCACTGGTCTGTTTGTTGGTGCCTTGCATTACAGATATATTCCAGTTCTTAATTTTGGAGCTCTGTTCTGCTTGTGATATTTATTATAGTTAGAGATGAGCGAAGTTTTGAAAAATTTGATACGGCAGCTTTGCCGAAGGTTGACAAGAAATTTGATTTGTTACGAATTAATTCATCATGAATCACTCTGGTAAAACCCCATTCAGCCTATCAATCAATGGGTCCATTTTCAATGGCGGCTTAGACAGAAGTGTGCCAATCTTACGGCCGTTAAAAACAGAAATACACTAGTGCAATATGGTCTTTTGAGTTTTAAAAAACAATCACTCACTTCATCCAGTTGCTTGCGCAGAGGCAGTCAGCTCCCATCTTGAGTGGAAAAGACCTGCCGAAAGATCTGTGCTGAGCATAATGATGTCACTGCCTGCTCCCAGCGTGATCACGTGGTGACGATGACCTCACCATGTGATCCCACTGGGAGAGTGTGGTGACGTCATCATGCTTAGTGCAGGTGCTTTGGCAGGTCTTTTTCAGTCAAGACAGGAGCGGACTGCCTCTGCGCAAGCAACTGGTAGTGTTGATCACGAATATTAGAATTTCGAATTTTTATCGCGAATATAGGTACTTTGAAAATTCGCGAATATAGTTATATATATTCGTAATTTCGAATATTCGATTTTTTTCCGATTTTTTTTTCCCGATTTTTTTTATTTATTTTTTATCAGTACACATGATCCCTTCCTGCTTCTAGCTTGTGGGCCAAGAAGAAGGCTGCAATATACTTGACTTTAGGAGTAGTGATGAGCGGCAGGGGTCATATTCGAAAATGCACGATTTTTTTTTCTTGAAAAAATCGGCAAGGTAATGATTGTGCAATATGCGAATTTTCGTAATTCGAATTTTCAGATTAAAATTTTTATTGCGAATTTTTCAACTTAAAAGAAGATTATAGCACTATATTAGCAAAATTGCTCTATATTCTTTTTTTTCGAATATTCACTATATTGCTATATATTCTTGTTTTAGAATATTACAAATATTAGAAAAAACGAAGTTATAGCAATTTAGCGAATATTCCCCAAAAAAACGAATATAGAGCAATTTAGCTAATATAGTGCTATAATCTTCTTTGTCTAATAGTTGTAATTTTTTTCTCATCTGAAGTTCAGATTGGAAAAAATTTACAACTATAAAAAAAAGATTATAGCACTATATTAGCTAAATTGCTCTATATTCGTTTTTTTCGAATATTCGCTATATTGCTATATATTACGAATATTCGAAAAAACTGTTATAGCAATATAGCGAATATTCCTAAAATCGAATATAGAGCAATTTAGCTAATATAGTGCTATAATCTTCTTTGTCTAATAGTTGTAAAAAAAAGTTGAAAAATTTGCAATAAAAATTCGAATCCGAAAATTCGAATTACGAAAATTTGCATATTACACAATCATTACCTTGCCGATTTTTTTCAAGAAAAAAAATCATGAATTTTCGAATATTCGACGAATATTCTAAAAAATATTTTTTTTTTGTTATTTCTAAGACATTTCTAGCCACCATTTTAAGAGAAATTATTCATTACTGCGAAACGACAGGAAATTCGGCTTTGTGGCAAATCAAATTTTTCTTAAACTTCAGATCAAATTCTTCTTTGGATGCTTTGACTAGCTAAGCTCACTAATTATAATATTTTCATCCGTTTTTCTGTCACCAGGGGACGTCAGTGGACATTTCAAAATTTCATGAGTGATAAATATGGCTTAAAACATCACTTCACCTACAAGTAACTGTACTTCCATTAGTAATATAGGGTGATGGGAATTGGCGCAAAACACATTAAAATGTTGCAAGCACATCTTAAATTTGTTGCAGACAAAAGATCTAAGGTCTCTATTTTTCGGACACAAAGCCTTTTTTACTCTACCCTTAAGGGCCCTTTACACGGGCTGAAAATCATTTATAGGATCATTTATAAGAACGCTCATTAGCGATTATCTGGCAGAGTAAGGCCCCTTTCACATGGGCGAGATTTCCGCGCGGGTGCAATGCGTGAGGTGAATGCATTGCACCTGCACTGAATCCGGACCCATTCAATTCTATGGGGCTGTGCACATGAGCGTTGGTTTTCACGCATCACTTGTGCGTTGCATAAAAATCGCTGAATGTTCTATATTCTGCCTTTTTCACGCAACGCAGTCCCCATAGATGTGAATGGGGCTGCGTGAAAATCGCAAGCATCTGCAAGCAAGTTGCGGATGCGGTGCAATTTTCATGCACGGTTGCTAGGAGACAATCGGGATGGAGATCCGATCATTATTATTTTCCCTTATAACATGTTTATAAGGGAAAATAATAGCATTCTTAATACAGAATACATCATACAATAGGGCTGGAGGGGTTAAAAAAAATAAAAAATAATTTAACTCACCTCAACTTGTTCGCACAGCCCAGCTTCTCTTCTGTCTTCATCTTTGCTGTGCACAGGAAAAGGACCTTTGATGACGTCACTGCGCTCATCACATGGCCCATCACATGATCCATCACCATGGTTGAGGTGAGTTAAATTATCATTACTGTGACATTGCCATGTTTATTATCCCTGTTTCATGACAACATTCTGATGCTGTGACATCTCCATGCGCATTATTCTTGTACTGTGATATCATTGTCTGTAATAAACCTTTCAGTGGTTTCAAAGTGTCTACCGCAAGATCACTTTGCTATTGCTGTTGTATGCATTTTTTGTCATATAGTGCATTAACACTGTGTGCATCATTCCAGAACTATACAGCCCTGTGTGAATATTATCCCTTTGCTGTCAATTCTCTACCTATGAGATATGACATATCTATACAATTACAATATGTTTATTATCCCTATGGTGGTATTTGTGTGTGTGTTATCAAGGGTTTGTGTTATGGTGTTGGACTGTGCTTACTGTCGCTCCACTCCATGGCTCATGGGTATCAGCGATCCAGTATCACCGAAGTCCATCTCTCCCTGCTCAAGGCAGAGTAATGCTGTTCACCCCCCACCGCTCCATAGGGCACTCATGCTCGCTCTCTGGCTCTTAAAAGGCCAGCACTTGTGCACCTTGATCTTCGCCAGCCTATGGGTGGCTACTCTGTGAATTTTAAGGCACCCTATCCTGTGGGGGGGTGCCTGAGCAATAGGTTCTAGTACTCTAGTTTCCTGCAAAAGTGTACTGTTAGTTTGTTTGCCTGTTGTATTTCCCAACTTCTGCCTGACTTACAATTTTGACCTCAGCCTGATCTCCGTACTGATCTAAGCTGCCCATTTTGACCTCAGAATACATGAACTCTGCATGCCCTAACCTTGGCCTGCCTCTGACTATGGATTTGCTTGATCCCTTGGTGCTTCACACTGGTTTCTCTTGACCCCAACAGGCCATCAGGCACGTGAACATAGATTACTCCAAGAGGTAGCAGCCAGGTATTTCCCCTGCAGAGGTGTCCAGATCCCTGTACAGGGATTAAAGGGTGAAGACCAGGGGCGCTACTTACACAACACCCTTTGGAGTAGCCCCAAGCCAAATACATCTGTTCAAGTGGCATAGCAGATCTACATCTGCTTCATTATATTCTGTAATATACTGTAACTATAAGAAGCAATCATATCTGTGCAGTGACATTACCGGCTGCATTTTCAGAAGTTTAAGAATATGAAGTGCACAAGTTGTGGTTGAACTGATGCCTGAGGTGGTGTACTCACATAAAAAGGATACCAGTACAATGAATTGCATAAAAACATTGTGGACTTTGTTACAGATTGCAACAGAGCCTTGGAACGTCAAATATTGCCTAAAAGTAATACCAAACCAGGTTTTACCAATCTACAAGTTAACTAGTTTGTAATATTTATGCTGAAACTTACCCCTCATGTTGTTTGTGTCTCTTTGTGTCAGCATACTCCAAGTTTACGTTTCTGAGGTCCCGACTAGATTTGGTTACAAGGCTGAAACATTAACATAGAATCACAAAGTGAAATAATCCATAAACTGATATGTGACGTAAAACATTCCTACAAAAGACAACATTACGATGGATACTCCCACACTGGCCCTGAAGATTGCATCATGTCCATTCACAAAATAAACCTGCACATTAACAGCGCACCAACCCCTCATCTGGAGCCCACATCAGCATTTTTCTGCTGCTTGTAAGGGTGGCCTTACTATGGATATTGGCCAATACCCTTTATTAATTTTCCTTGACATCCCATTTAAGTAGATCCAAGGGATACAAAAAGGACAGGATGAGTAAACAGTTTAGGCCTAACAAAGGCAGCAGATCACCCCCCAAGCGTGCTATCGCTATAAAGCTACATGTACCTACATTTCTTGGGACTTAGTTTATTACACCACCCGGAATCATGGCTACATTTATATAATTTTTGTATGGTTTGATTCTACTACATATTGATCCCTGGCTGAATCTCAGGTGTAGGAGGGTGCAGAACCTTAGCTTTAATCTGACATGTCACTGCAGCATCCTGCTCCTAGAAGTCACATTATACTGAAAAGTGCAAAAATACATTATCTTGTCATGTATGCAATGTCATGTACATCTCTGTATTTTCTGATCTTAGATAACAGGCCATATCTCAAAGCCACCACTAGATGAGGCTGGTATCAACCTCTATATAAGGAGAGGAGTGATTCAGCATAGTGGAGTCTAGTTTCAGCCAGTCTTAGTATAAGTCTATTTGGTTAGAGGGAGAGAGCACAGTGTTATAGGAAGCACAGACATGTGAAGCTGACACTTTAGCCACCCCTGAAATCAGGTACCAGCCACAGAGAGGTCTGAAAGAACAGACAAACAACTACTAAAGCATGCCAGAGGTAACAGAGAGGTGTAGAGAAAGCCCAGTAGAGATAACCTGTCTGACAAGGCAAAGGTGTAGCAAGGGGGAAGACAGGCGGGGCATGTGCCTGGCAGTTGTTTTCACTGCCAGGCATTTCATTTTCATAGTGAGACAGGGAGCCCTCCGTTGCCTGCTTCACAGTTCTGCTGGTCAGTGCTTCCCCCTCAGGCCGCACATCGCTCTGATGGCTGTGGGAGGAGCTCTGAAAGCCCGGGAATCAGCCTCCTGCACAGCCAACAGTGCGAAGTGCTTGGGAGTTTCGTCAGGGAAGCAGGCAAGCATTGTGGTTTTTTTTTCTTTCTTTCATGTGTCTGGAGAGTGCGTCCATACTCTTCTGAGGATGAGTGTCAATGTGTGGGTATGATTATTTTGTTGCTTAAAGAGGACGCCCAATCTTGGGCTTTTTCTCTGCCGACCGGATCACGTCGGTAGATAAATTCTTTAGAGCCTTGGGTCTTATCAACGATGACCTGGATCAGATCTCTCAGGCCGAGACCAAGTTACGGGGTTTGCGACAGGGAGAACGTTCCACAGAGACCTATTGCTCTGAATTTAGGAGATGGGCTACCGATACAGAGTGGAACGATCCTGCTCTACGTAGCCAATTCTGTCAGGGTCTCTCTGAGAGACTGCAGGATGCGTTGGCTTTTCATGAAAATCCTGAGTTATTGGAAGCAGCTATATCCCTTGCTGTACGTCTTGATAGATGCTTAAATGCAGGGGCGTCGTTAGCTCAAAACATTCGGGGCTGGAGCCCCGGGTGTTTTGTCCAGTTCCCCGAATGTTTATGCTGGTGGGATTTTTTTTATTTTATTAGGCTATTCCTAGCCATCTGGGCAATCCCACAGATCATCCCCCAACCCCCCTTGTACTTGTTCCGCAACTTGCAGGCTGCGCGTTCAGAACTTCAGTCACTTCGGTCTGCAATTCTGTTCTGCGGCGTGTGATCCTGTGAGATCCGCCATGGGAGGTCACGGGTCTCGCGTGATCACGCACCGCAGAACAGAATTGCGGACAGAAGTGACTGAAGTTCTGAACTCATGCCCGCGCAGCTTGCAAGTAGCGGAACAAGTACAAGGGGGGTTGATGGGTTCCAACTTCTGCGATTAGTTTAAAGTTGGGGGGGTTTGCTTAATTTTAAATTAGGCTGACCATAGGTTAGGATGATCTGTGGGGTTGCCTAGACAGCTAGGCCCTTCAAGGTAGTTATTACTGCTAGGGATGAGCGAACTCGAACTGTATAGTTCGGGTTCGTACCGAATTTTGGGGTGTCCGTGACACGGACCCGAACCCGGACATTTTCGTAAAAGTCCGGGTTCGGGTTCGGTGATCGTCGCTTTCTTCGCGCTTTTGTGACGCTTTCTTGGCGCTTTTTGAAAGGCTGCAAAGCAGCCAATCAACAAGCGTCATACTACTTGCCCCAAGAGGCCATCACAGCCATGCCTACTATTGGCATGGCTGTGATTGGCCAGAGCACCATGTGACCCAGCCTCTATTTAAGCTGGAGTCACATAGCGCCGCCCGTCACTCTGCTCTGATTAGCGTAGGGAGAGGTTGCGGCTGCGACAGTAGGGCGAGATTAGGCAGATTAACTCCTCCAAAGGACTTGATTAACTGATCGATCTGCAGCTGTGGATCATTGAGCTGCTGATCCTCAATTGCTCACTGTTTTTAGGCTGCACAGACCGTTTGTCAGTCACATTTTTCTGGGGTGATCGGCGGCCATTTTGTGTCTTGTGGTGCGCCAGCACAAGCTGCGACCAAGTGCATTTAACCCTCAATGGTGTGGTTGTTTTTTGGCTAAAGCCTACATCAGGGTGAAGCTGTCACACCAAGTGCATTTAACCAGCAATAGTCTGTTCATTTTTTGGCCATATACAAAATCAGGGGCAAGCTGCGCCTGTCACCAAGTGCATTTAACCCTCAATGGTGTGGTTGTTTTTTGGCTAAAGCCTACATCAGGGTGAAGCTGTCACACCAAGTGCATTTAACCAGCAATAGTCTGTTCATTTTTTGGCCATATACTAAATCAGGAGCAAGCTGCGCCTGTCACCAAGTGCATTTAACCCTCAATGGTGTGGTTGTTTTTTGGCTAAAGCCTACATCAGGGTGAAGCTGTCACACCAAGTGCATTTAACCAGCAATAGTCTGTTTATTTTTTGGCCATATCCCAGTCTAATTCTGTCACTAAATCCATACCGGTCACCCAGCGCCTAAATACTAGGCCTCAAATTTATATCCAGCTAAATCTGTCCCTAGTGCTGTAGCTGGGCGAGTTATTTAGTGTCCGTTCAAGCACATTTCTTGTTCTGGGTTGAAATACAATTCCCAATTTAGCAATTTCATAATTTAGTGGTTTCTGCTATATCAGAGCTATTTGAAATCTATCCCTAAAAGGGTATATAATATTCAAGGTGCACATTGGGTCATTCAGAATAACTTCACACACACCCGCTACTGTGTATTTCCAAGTCTAATTCTGTCACTAAACCCATACCTGTCACCCAGCGCCTAAATACTAGGCCTCAAATTTATATCCAGCTAAATCTGTCCCTAGTGCTGTAGCTGGGCGAGTTATTTAGTGTCCGTTCAAGCACATTTCTTGTTCTGGGTTGAAATACAATTCCCAATTTAGCAATTTCATAATTTAGTGGTTTCTGCTATATCAGAGCTATTTGAAATCTATCCCTAAAAGGGTATATAATATTCAAGGTGCACATTGGGTCATTCAGAATAACTTCACACACACCCGCTACTTTTGATTTCCAAGTCTAATTCTGGCACTAAACCCATACCTGTCACCCAGCGCCTAAATACTAGGCCTCAAATTTATATCCCGCTAAATCTGTCCTTAGTGCTGTAGCTGGGCGAGTTATTTAGTGTCCGTTCAAGCACATTTCTTGTTCTGGGTTGAAATACAATTCCCAATTTAGCAATTTCATAATTTAGTGGTTTCTGCTATATCAGAGCTATTTGAAATCTATCCCTAAAAGGGTATATAATATTCAAGGTGCACATTGGGTCATTCAGAATAACTTCACACACACCCGCTACTGTGTATTTCCAAGTCTAATTCTGGCACTAAACCCATACCTGTCACCCAGCGCCTAAATACTAGGCCTCAAATTTATATCCCGCTAAATCTGTCCTTAGTGCTGTAGCTGGGCGAGTTATTTAGTGTCCGTTCAAGCACATTTCTTGTTCTGGGTTGAAATACAATTCCCAATTTAGCAATTTCATAATTTAGTGGTTTCTGCTATATCAGAGCTATTTGAAATCTATCCCTAAAAGGGTATATAATATTCAAGGTGCACATTGGGTCATTCAGAATAACTTCACACACACCCGCTACTGTGTATTTCTAAGTCTAATTCTGTCACTAAACCCATACCTGTCACCCAGCGCCTAAATACTAGGCCTCAAATTTATATCCTGCTAAATCTCTCGTTAACGCTGTCCTGTTGTGGCTGGGAAAGTTATTTAGTGTCCGTCAAAGCACATTTTTTGTTCTGGGTTTAAATACAATTCCCAATTTAACAATTTCATAATTTAGTGGTTTCTGCTATATCAGAGCTATTTGAAATCTATCCCTAAAAGGGTATATAATATTCAAGGTGCACATTGGGTCATTCAGAATAACTTCACACACACCCGCTACTGTGTATTTCCAAGTCTAATTCTGTCACTAAACCCATACCTGTCACCCAGCGCCTAAATACTAGGCCTCAAATTTATATCCTGCTAAATCTCTCGTTAACGCTGTCCTGTTGTGGCTGGGAAAGTTATTTAGTGTCCGTCAAAGCACATTTTTTGTTCTGGGTTGAAATACAATTCCCAATTTAGCAATTTCATAATTTAGTGGTTTCTGCTATATCAGAGCTATTTGAAATCTATCCCTAAAAGGGTATATAATATTCAAGGTGCACATAGGGTCATTTAGAATAACTTCACACACACGCTTCTGTGCATTTCCAAGTCTTATTCTGTCACTAAATCCATACCGGTCACCCAGCGCCTAAATACTAGGCCTCAAATTTATATCCAGCTAAATCTGTCCCTAGTGCTGTAGCTGGGCGAGTTATTTAGTGTCCGTTCAAGCACATTTCTTGTTCTGGGTTGAAATACAATTCCCAATTTAGCAATTTCATAATTTAGTGGTTTCTGCTATATCAGAGCTATTTGAAATCTATCCCTAAAAGGGTATATAATATTCAAGGTGCACATAGGGTCATTCAGAATAACTTCACACACCCGCTACTGTGCATTTCCAAATCTAATTCTGTCACTAAACCCATACCTGTCACCCAGCGCCTAAATACTAGGCCTCAAATTTATATCCCGCTAAATCTCTCGTTACCGCTGTCCTGTTGTGGCTGGGAAAGTTATTTAGTGTCCGTCAAAGCACATTTTTTGTTCTGGGTTGAAATACAATTCCCAATTTAGCAATTTCATAATTTAGTCGTTTCTGCTATATCAGAGCTATTTGAAATCTATCCCTAAAAGGGTAGATCATATTGAAGGTGCACATAGGGTCATTCAGAATAACTTCACACACACGCTTCTGTGCATTTCCAAGTCTAATTCTGTCACTAAATCCATACCGGTCACCCAGCGCCTAAATACTAGGCCTCAAATTTATATCCCGCTGAATTTGAATACAATACATTGGGCCAAAAAATATATTTGTTGTTGTGGTGAACCATAACAATGAGAAAAACATCTAGTAAGGGACGCGGACGTGGACATGGTCGTGGTGGTGTTAGTGGACCCTCTGGTGCTGGGAGAGGACGTGGCCGTTCTGCCACATCCACACGTCCTAGTGTACCAACTACCTCAGGTCCCAGTAGCCGCCAGAATTTACAGCGATATATGGTGGGGCCCAATGCCGTTCTAAGGATGGTAAGGCCTGAGCAGGTACAGGCATTAGTCAATTGGGTGGCCGACAGTGGATCCAGCACGTTCACATTATCTCCCACCCAGTCTTCTGCAGAAAGCGCACAGATGGCGCCTGAAAACCAACCCCATCAGTCTGTCACATCACCCCCATGCATACCAGGGAAACTGTCTCAGCCTCAAGTTATGCAGCAGTCTCTTATGCTGTTTGAAGACTCCGCTGGCAGGGTTTCCCAAGGGCATCCACCTAGCCCTTCCCCAGCGGTGAAAGACATAGAATGCACTGACGCACAACCACTTATGTTTCCTGATGATGAGGACATGGGAATACCACCTCAGCATGTCTCTGATGATGACGAAACACAGGTGCCAACTGCTGCGTCTTTCTGCAGTGTGCAGACTGAACAGGAGGTCAGGGATCAAGACTGGGTGGAAGACGATGCAGGGGACGATGAGGTCCTAGACCCCACATGGAATGAAGGTCGTGCCACTGACTTTCACAGTTCGGAGGAAGAGGCAGTGGTGAGACCGAGCCAACAGCGTAGCAAAAGAGGGAGCAGTGGGCAAAAGCAGAACACCCGCCGCCAAGAGACTCCGCCTGCTACTGACCGCCGCCATCTGGGACCGAGCACCCCAAAGGCAGCTTCAAGGAGTTCCCTGGCATGGCACTTCTTCAAACAATGTGCTGACGACAAGACCCGAGTGGTTTGCACGCTGTGCCATCAGAGCCTGAAGCGAGGCATTAACGTTCTGAACCTGAGCACAACCTGCATGACCAGGCACCTGCATGCAAAGCATGAACTGCAGTGGAGTAAACACCTTAAAACCAAGGAAGTCACTCAGGCTCCCCCTGCTACCTCTTCTGCTGCTGCCGCCTCGGCCTATTCTGCTGCTGCCGCCTCGGCCTCTTCCTCCGCCTCTGGAGGAACGTTGGCACCTGCCGCCCAGCAAACAGGGGATGTACCACCAACACCACCACCACCACCTCCGTCACCAAGCGTCTCAACCATGTCACACGCCAGCGTTCAGCTCTCCATCTCACAAACATTTGATAGAAAGCGTAAATTCCCACCTAGCCACCCTCGATCCCTGGCCCTGAATGCCAGCATTTCTAAACTACTGGCCTATGAAATGCTGTCATTTAGGCTGGTGGACACAGACAGCTTCAAACAGCTCATGTCGCTTGCTGTCCCACAGTATGTTGTTCCCAGCCGGCACTACTTCTCCAAGAGAGCCGTGCCTTCCCTGCACAACCAAGTATCCGATAAAATCAAGTGTGCACTGCGCAACGCCATCTGTGGCAAGGTCCACCTAACCACAGATACGTGGACCAGTAAGCACGGCCAGGGACGCTATATCTCCCTAACTGCACACTGGGTAAATGTAGTGGCAGCTGGGCCGCAGGCGGAGAGCTGTTTGGCGCACGTCCTTCCGCCGCCAAGGATCGCAGGGCAACATTCTTTGCCTCCTGTTGCCACCTCCTCCTTCTCGGCTTCCTCCTCCTCTTCTTCCACCTGCTCATCCAGTCAGCCACACACCTTCACCACCAACTTCAGCACAGCCCGGGGTAAACGTCAGCAGGCCATTCTGAAACTCATATGTTTGGGGGACAGGCCCCACACCGCACAGGAGTTGTGGCGGGGTATAGAACAACAGACCGACGAGTGGTTGCTGCCGGTGAGCCTCAAGCCCGGCCTGGTGGTGTGTGATAATGGGCGAAATCTCGTTGCAGCTCTGGGACTAGCCAATTTGACGCACATCCCTTGCTTGGCGCATGTGCTGAATTTGGTGGTGCAGAAGTTCATTCACAACTACCCCGACATGTCAGAGCTGCTGCATAAAGTGCGGGCCGTCTGTTCGCGCTTCCGGCGTTCACATCCTGCTGCTGCTCGCCTGTCTGCGCTACAGCGTAACTTCGGCCTTCCCGCTCACCGCCTCATATGCGACGTGCCCACCAGGTGGAACTCCACCTTGCACATGCTGGACAGACTGTGCGAGCAGCAGCAGGCCATAGTGGAGTTTCAGCTGCAGCACGCACGGGTCAGTCGCACTACAGAACAGCACCACTTCACCACCAATGACTGGGCCTCCATGCGAGACCTGTGTGCCCTGTTGCGCTGTTTCGAGTACTCCACCAACATGGCCAGTGGCGATGACACCGTTATCAGCGTTACAATACCACTTCTATGTCTCCTTGAGAAAACACTTAGGGCGATGATGGAAGAGGAGGTGGCCCAGGAGGAGGAGGAGGAGGAGGAAGAGGGGTCATTTTTAGCACTTTCAGGCCAGTCTCTTCGAAGTGACTCAGAGGGAGGTTTTTGGCAACAGCAGAGGCCAGGTACAAATGTGGCCAGCCAGGGCCCACTACTGGAGGACGAGGAGGACGAGGATGAGGAGGAGGTGGAGGAGGATGAGGATGAAGCATGGTCACAGCGGGGTGGCACCCAACGCAGCTCGGGTCCATCACTGGTGCGTGGCTGGGGGGAAAGGCAGGACGATGACGATACGCCTCCCACAGAGGACAGCTTGTCCTTACCCCTGGGCAGCCTGGCACACATGAGCGACTACATGCTGCAGTGCCTGCGCAACGACAGCAGAGTTGCCCACATTTTAACCTGTGCGGACTACTGGGTTGCCACCCTGCTGGATCCACGCTACAAAGACAATGTGCCCACCTTACTTCCTGCACTGGAGCGTGATAGGAAGATGCGCGAGTACAAGCGCACGTTGGTAGACGCGCTACTGAGAGCATTCCCAAATGTCACAGGGGAACAAGTGGAAGCCCAAGGCCAAGGCAGAGGAGGAGCAAGAGGTCGCCAAGGCAGCTGTGTCACGGCCAGCTCCTCTGAGGGCAGGGTTAGCATGGCAGAGATGTGGAAAACTTTTGTCAACACGCCACAGCTAACTGCACCACCACCTGATACGCAACGTGTTAGCAGGAGGCAACATTTCACTAACATGGTGGAACAGTACGTGTGCACACCCCTCCACGTACTGACTGATGGTTCGGCCCCATTCAACTTCTGGGTCTCTAAATTGTCCACGTGGCCAGAGCTAGCCTTTTATGCCTTGGAGGTGCTGGCCTGCCCGGCAGCCAGCGTTTTGTCTGAACGTGTATTCAGCACGGCAGGGGGCGTCATTACAGACAAACGCAGCCGCCTGTCTACAGCCAATGTGGACAAGCTGACGTTCATAAAAATGAACCAGGCATGGATCCCACAGGACCTGTCCGTCCCTTGTCCAGATTAGACATTAACTACCTCCCCATAACCATATATTATTGGACTCCAGGGCACTTCCTCATTCAATCCTATTTTTATTTTCATTTTACCATTATATTGCGAGGCTACCCAAAGTTGAATGAACCTCTCCTCTGCCTGTGTGCTAGGCCTAAATATATGCCAATGGACTGTTGCAGTGGTGGCTGACGTGAAGCCTCATTCTCTGCTATGACATGCAGACTGATTCTCTGCTGACATGAAGCCAGATTGTCTGTTACGGGACCTCTCTGCTCTGCCTGTGTGCTAGGCCTAAATATATGCCAATGGACTGTTGCAGTGGTGGCTGACGTGAAGCCTGATTCTCTGCTATGACATGCAGACTGATTCTCTGCTGACATGAAGCCAGATTGTCTGTTACGGGACCTCTCTGCTCTGCCTGTGTGCTAGGCCTAAATATATGCCAATGGACTGTTGCAGTGGTGGGTGACGTGAAGCCTCATTCTCTGCTATGACATGCAGACTGATTCTCTGCTGACATGAAGACAGATTCTCTGTTACGGGACCTCCCTCCTCTGCCTGGGTGCTGGGCCTAAATATATGCCAATGGACTGTTGCAGTGGTGGCTGACATGAAGCCTGATTCTCTGCTATGACATGCAGACTATTTCTCTGCTGACATGAAGCCAGATTGTCTGTTACGGGACCTCTCTCCTCTGCCTGGGTGCTGGGCCTAAATTTATGACAATGGACTGTTGCAGTGGTGGCTGACGTGAAGCCTGATTCTCTGCTATGACATGCAGACTGATTCTCTGCTGACATGAAGCCAGATTGTCTGTTACGGGACCTCTCTGCTCTGCCTGTGTGCTAGGCCTAAATATATGCCAATGGACTGTTGCAGTGGTGGCTGACGTGAAGCCTCATTCTCTGCTATGACATGCAGACTGATTCTCTGCTGACATGAAGCCAGATTGTCTGTTACGGGACCTCTCTGCTCTGCCTGTGTGCTAGGCCTAAATATATGCCAATGGACTGTTGCAGTGGTGGGTGACGTGAAGCCTCATTCTCTGCTATGACATGCAGACTGATTCTCTGCTGACATGAAGACAGATTCTCTGTTACGGGACCTCCCTCCTCTGCCTGGGTGCTGGGCCTAAATATATGCCAATGGACTGTTGCAGTGGTGGCTGACATGAAGCCTGATTCTCTGCTATGACATGCAGACTAATTCTCTGCTGACATGAAGCCAGATTGTCTGTTACGGGACCTCTCTCCTCTGCCTGGGTGCTGGGCCTAAATTTATGACAATGGACTGTTGCAGTGGTGGCTGACGTGAAGCCTGATTCTCTGCTATGACATGCAGACTGATTCTCTGCTGACATGAAGCCAGATTGTCTGTTACGGGACCTCTCTGCTCTGCCTGTGTGCTAGGCCTAAATATATGCCAATGGACTGTTGCAGTGGTGGCTGACGTGAAGCCTCATTCTCTGCTATGACATGCAGACTGATTCTCTGCTGACATGAAGCCAGATTGTCTGTTACGGGACCTCTCTGCTCTGCCTGTGTGCTAGGCCTAAATATATGCCAATGGACTGTTGCAGTGGTGGGTGACGTGAAGCCTCATTCTCTGCTATGACATGCAGACTGATTCTCTGCTGACATGAAGCCAGATTCTCTGTTACGGGACCTCTCTCCTCTGCCTGTGTGTGTGCTGGGCCTAAATATATGCCAATGGACTGTTGCAGTGGTGGCTGACGTGAAGCCTGATTCTCTGCTATGACATGCAGACTGATTCTCTGCTGACATGAAGCCAGATTGTCTGTTACGGGACCTCTCTCCTCTGCCTGTGTGTGTGCTGGGCCTAAATATATGCCAATGGACTGTTGCAGTGGTGGCTGACGTGAAGCCTCATTCTCTGCTATGACATGCAGACTAATTCTCTGCTGACATGAAGACAGATTCTCTGTTACGGGACCTCTCTCCTCTGCCTGGGTGCCGGGGCCTAAATATCTGAGAATGGACTGTTCCAGTGGTGGGTGACGGGAAGCCAGATTCTCTGCTATGGAACCTCTCTCCAATTGATTTTGGTTAATTTTTATTTATTTAATTTTTATTTTAATTCATTTCCCTATCCACATTTGTTTGCAGGGGATTTACCTACATGTTGCTGCCTTTTGCAGCCCTCTAGCTCTTTCCTGGGCTGTTTTACAGCCTTTTTAGTGCCGAAAAGTTCGGGTCCCCATTGACTTCAATGGGGTTCGGGTTCGGGACGAAGTTCGGATCGGGTTCGGATCCCGAACCCGAACATTTCCGGGATGTTCGGCCGAACTTCTCGAACCCGAACATCCAGGTGTTCGCTCAACTCTAATTACTGCCTTTCAGCAGTCCCTTATTCACTGAAGGGGGGGGGGGACGGACTGCTGAAAGGGGTTAATAACTACTGTGTGTTGCATGGACAACTGTCTTAATGCATCGTTCTTTATGGTTACCACTAAAACTATTCTCTTGTTCATTTATGAATATTCTGATGTGTTCTCTGAGAGTGGTAATCAGGAGTTGCCTCCGTACCGGGAGTATGACTGACCCGTGAATCTTATTCCCGGAGCTAAATTGCCCAAATCTCAGTTGTATAGTCTTTCGGAACCCGAAAGAAAGGCCATGCGAGAGTATATCACTGAGAGTTTGGCAAAGGGACATATTAGACCATCCAGGTCCTCAGTGGCTGCTGGATTTTTCTTTGTAAAGAAAAGGATGGTACTCTGAGGCCATGTCTGGACTTCCGAGAGCTCAATCGTATTACCATCCATGATCCTTACTCTCTTTCTTTGATTCTGGAATTGTATAGTCAGATTGTCAGTGCCAAGGTGTTCTCTAAATTGGATCTGAGGGGGGGCATATAATTTGGTAAGGATCAAGGAGGGGATGAGTGGAAGACCGCATTAGATACCCCTGAGGGTCATTTTGAAAACCTGGTCATGCCCTATGGGTTAACCAATGCTCCTGTGTTTTTTTAACACATTGTCAATTACATTTTTCATCATCTGGTGGGGAGGTTTGTCGTTGTATACATTGATGACATACTATTTTTTTCTCCTAATATGGAGACTCATCAGGGTCATGTGAGACAAGTGTTACAGATCCTAAGAGGGAATAAGTTGTATGCTAAGATCAAAAAATGTGCATTTGCTGTACAGGCAGGGCAATTTCTGGGTTACCTGCTCTCATCCTCAGGTTTTCATATGGATCCCGATAAGCTCTGTGCAGTGTTGGACTGGGATCGACCCAAAAATCTGAAGGCGCTTATGCGGTTTTTGGGGTTTACAGACTACTACCGTAAATTAAACTTGATCTATTCAATGGTGGTTAAACCTTTAAGAGACATGACGAGGAAGGGTGCTGATATTTCTATCTGGTCTGATGCGGCATTACAGGCCTTTTCTGCTGTGATAAAATGCTTCGCTTCGGCCCCTATTCTGGTGAAACCGGACATGTCTCAGCCATTTATTGTTGAGGTTGATGCGTCCGAGGTAGGGGTAGGAGCAATCTTGTTGCAGGGTCCTTCACCCAGTAAATGGCGCCCATGTGCATTTTTCTTTAAAAAACTCTCGACTGCTGAATGGAATTATGATGTGGAGAATAGGGAATTAAATTGGCGTTCGAGGAATGGCGGCATTGGTTGGAAGGAGCAATTAATCCTATTACGGTAATTATGGATCACAAGAACCTTGCCTACCTGGAGTCGGCTAAGCGACTGAACCCAAGGCAGGCCAGATGGTCATTGTTTTTCACCAGATTTAACTTTGTCATCACTTACTGCCCTGGGGTTAAGAACGTCAAGGTGGATGCGTGGGGTGAGTCTAATGACCCTAGTCCCATTTTATCTGAAGGGGTAGTCATATCCTCTCTTTATCCTGATCTCGAGGCTAAGGTGTTAGAGGCGCAGGAGGATGCTCCGGACTCTTGTCCTCCGGATAAATTGTTTGTTCCCTCTGAATTACGTCACAAGGTGTTCGAGGAACATCACTGTATGGTGCTTGCTGGGCACCCTGGGAGCAGATCGAGTGTCAATCTCATCTATTACAGATTTTGGTGGCCGGGGTTGCGTAAGTGTGTTGAGGACTATGTGTCAGCCTGTGGTACCTGTGCACGTGCTAAGGTGACACATACTCGGCCTTCCGGATATCTGCTTCCATTGCCCATTCCATCCAGACGTTGGATCCATATTTCCATGGATTTTATCACAGATTTACCGAATTCTTCAGAAAAAAAAGTGATTCTGCTGGTTGTCGATCGTTTTAATAAAATGGCACACTTTATTGCATTACCTAGTCTACCCAGTGCTAAAACTCTTGCACAGGTGTTTGTCGACAACATTGTGAAACTACATGGAATTCCCTCTGATGTGGTGTCCGATATAGGGACTCAGTTTGTTTCCAGAATCTGGAAAGCGTTCTGTACTCGTCTGGGTGTACAATTGTCCTTCTCTTCCCTTTTCATCCTCAGTCGAACGGACAAACAGAGCGCACTAATCAGAATCTGGAGACTTACTTGAGATGTTTTGTTTCAGAGAATCAGGAAGAGTGGTCTTCATTTTTGTCATTAGCTGAGTTTGCTATAAATAACTGTAGACAGGAATCCACTGATAAGTCGCAGTTTTTTGGGGCATATGGGTTCCATCCACAGTTTGGTACATTTTCTGGTGCTCAAAATTCCAGCATTCCCGAAAAGGAACAATTTTCTTCTTCTTTGTCTTCTATTTGGCGGAAAATCCAAAATAACCTGAAAAAGATGGGCAACAGGTATAAGCGTGCGGCTGACAGGAAAAGTATGAGTGGTCCGGACCTGAGAGTGAGTGAATCTGTGTGGTTGTCAAGAAACATTAAACTTAAGGTACCTTCTTGGAAGTTGGGCCCAAGATTTATTGGTCCATATACAATCACTGCCATTGTTAACCCTGTAGCCTTCCGTCTTGAACTTCCTCAGACTTTGAAAATCCATAACGTATTTCCCATCCCATTTACCCATCACTCCTTGCTCTGGATAGCTTCATTTGGTCTTGGAAGAGCTGGAGTGTGGTTCTTGTTGAAGTCCTGTTCATCCATCATGCTCAGAAGTTAAGTGTTCCAATTGTTAATCTCATCTATTACAGATTTTGGTGGCCGGGGTTGCGTAAGTGTGTTGAGGACTATGTGTCAGCCTGTGGTACCTGTGCACGTGCTAAGGTGACACATACTCGGCCTTCCGGATCTCTGCTTCCATTGCCCATTCCATCCAGACGTTGGATCCATATTTCCATGGATTTTATCACAGATTTACTGAATTCTTCAGAAAAAAAAGTGATTCTGCTGGTTGTCGATCGTTTTAATAAAATGGCACACTTTATTGCATTACCTAGTCTACCCAGTGCTAAAACTCTTGCACAGGTGTTTGTCGACAACATTGTGAAACTACATGGAATTCCCTCTGATGTGGTGTCCGATATAGGGACTCAGTTTGTTTCCAGAATCTGGAAAGCGTTCTGTACTCGTCTGGGTGTACAATTGTCCTTCTCTTCGCCTTTTCATCCTCAGTCGAACGGACAAACAGAGCGCACTAATCAGAATCTGGAGACTTACTTGAGATGTTTTGTTTCAGAGAATCAGGAAGAGTGGTCTTCATTTTTGTCATTAGCTGAGTTTGCTATAAATAACTGTAGACAGGAATCCACTGATAAGTCGCAGTTTTTTGGGGCATATGGGTTCCATCCACAGTTTGGTACATTTTCTGGTTTTCAAAATTCCAGCATTCCCGAAAAGGAACAATTTTCTTCTTCTTTGTCTTCTATTTGGCGGAAAATCCAAAATAACCTGAAAAAGATGAACAACAGGTATAAGCGTGCGGCTGACAGGAAAAGTATGAGTGGTCCGGACCTGAGAGTGGGTGAATCTGTGTGGTTGTCAAGAAACATTAAACTTAAGGTACCTTCTTGGAAGTTGGGCCCAAGATTTATTGGTCCATATACAATCACTGCCATTGTTAACCCTGTAGCCTTCCGTCTTGAACTTCCTCAGACTTTGAAAATCCATAACGTATTTCCCATCCCATTTACCCATCACTCCTTGCTCTGGATAGCTTCATTTGGTCTTGGAAGAGCTGGAGTGTGGTTCTTGTTGAAGTCCTGTTCATCCATCATGCTCAGAAGTTAAGTGTTCCAATTGTTGTGTTTTGTATTCCCCCCATCCCCCTGTTTTTTTTACTAGGCCTCAGCGAGATGCTGGTTCCTTCACCAGGGAAGGAACAGGTTGTCTCTGCCCTGTTATTACCTTTAGGGGGCATCCAAGGGTTACCAGGGTTTTCCAGGTTCCTGTGTATTGGCATCTCTAACATCAAGAGGTGTCCATGCTGATAGAAGTTAGGGCCAGGAGCAGGGTGTTATAGGTGGTGACCCTTTTCCTTCCCTAGCAGTGAGGCCTAGTGTGCTTTCTCTTCATTCTTGTTGTCTTTTGGTGTTCTACCCTACTAGATCCGTGACACTTACTGATTCTACAGCATCCATGTTCGGGAGTTCAGAATCAACTATGCCTGTTCTGATCGCAGCTGTAAGAACTGCAAAGTCCATGGAGACTGTCTTTGTGAAACATCTACCGGTCCATGCATGCTGAACATGTGGTTAATGTACCAGAACTTGAATCTTCATTAAAGAATCATTTGCTGTTAATTTGACTCATTATTTCCATCATACAGTTGCACCTCAAGGTGCTGTCATCACAGCAACCGGGATCCTGCCTTGCACCATAAAACTTCGACATCAAGGGCACCTCGAACAACCAATCAGGCAGAACCAAGAACGAGAGCGTGCTCCAGGAAGGGAAGAACTGTTGTGTGCCATTCCCATCCTATTATATACCATGGCTGTGGAATGACAAATCTTGATTTTCATCCTCTTTTAGAGAACTGATTTCACTCAAATTCACATTTACCCGTGCTTTATTCCAAGAGACAGAAAGATGACTGCCATTCCCTTGCACTAAAGCTTGGATTTTTCCATAATGTGCTTAGTTTTTCATATAGTATGCGTGGCTTTAAAGGAGGTGGACAAAATCCTTCTTTGAAAATTGGCTGTCCTCTCATCGGTTGCTGGATGCACATAGAGGTGACTAGGAGCAGCACACTATATATGCAGGGTCTGCTCTCCTGAAAATAGATGCCCAATGGCATAGGTAGGTTTAGAGTAGGATCTGCCTGACTGAGACTACCTTCGAGTGGGTAGGCGGGCACAGATGTGTTTTGGTCAAAATATATTGGCTGAGAGTCTCGGATATTATATATCAGAATGAGGGCTTAGCCCACATGAAATGCTTGCATCTGTTGCATTCGTGCATTATTTTCTGTTTTCTGTGATCCCCCCCCCCCCCCCCCCATAAATGTAGCCATGGACATCTGTGTGATTTTTGGACACATTGTGGATGGCTTTATACATAGTTGTTAGTATTTCAACTGGGGAGCTGTATTATAAGGGTATTTTTAAGTACTGCTTGGTTTTGTCTCCTTTAATTATGTCCTCTTTTATACTAAGTTTAATACTCTGTGTAATAGTTTTAAATTTTTCCCTGTAATGTAGTGGGTTAGAGATAGTACTAATCTCCCATTGTGCTGATAAGAACACAATCCTGAGTGATCTCAGAGACATGCGTGATGCACACTGTAGGAGGGGCTGATGAGAATTACTGTGGTCTGCACTAGCAATTAAGTGGCACTCCATTGAAGACTTCATTCTGGGTAGGATGTAAGTATTCATTTTCCCCATCTCTTGTATACCCTGGGGTGTCGTCCATGTGCTATGAAATGGCGACCAGAGTACCACCCCATATTGCATAGTTAGGCTAGTTGTGTTTATTTACTTTTTATTATTCTGTATGTGATGTAAGTATATTCATTCTCAAATCTTTTCGAATTCATGTTACATTACAGGAATCATTGAAGGGATTTGCAGAAAGGAGAGGCAGAGGAGAAACCAGGCAGCAGAGTTGAGGATATATTGGAGGGGTGGAAGATGAGAGGCCACAGAGGAGGATGTTGCAGTAGTCCAGGTGGGAGATGACAAGGGCATGCACTAGCATTTTAGTTGTAATGACCGGCGTCACGCAAAGGGAGGGAAAAGGAAAGGCCCTGCCCAAGGGAGAGGGAAAGGTGGTGACCCCTGACTCACCTTGCGGCTGGCACCTGACTGCCCTAACGTCCCTAGACGGGTTCCTCACCCGTACGCCGATCACGTGCCTAAACCCTGGCTTTCCCTAAGATGAGCCCTAGGTAGTGAACGGGCCGGTGGGATCACTAGTCCGCCCCACTGACACTAAGAGGAAAACACCAGTTAGAGGACAGACAATACAGACAAACATATAATCCCAGGTGGGCGACCACAGCAGACCACAAAGGTCCAACAGGGATCCGGAGGGAAACGTTCTGGAACAACAACCAGGGAACGCAGCAACACAGCTCCAGTGGGTCAGTATAGAAGTCCAGGCAGGAAGCTCTATATCTGGCAACCAGAGAAGTGGGAGAGGGGAATATAAGGAGGTTGGGAGTGCTGGACAAGGAACAGCTGAGGAGAAGGAGCTACGGATCCCTGAGTGAGCCAAAAAGGGTTGCAAAGCAAACCCAGAAAGCTACCATAAAGAAACAGCCCTATCTTTCTACATAGAGCGCGCAGCCAACCGCTGCGACTTCCTGACCCTGGGTATAACGGAGTCAGGCGTGGTTCTTGACACCCTCGTGACATTAGTTAAATCAAGGTTGAGGAAGGAGGTAAGGGTTTGTGATGTATAGCTTGAAGGACAGGACAAAATCATATGGTATAATGCAGAGGCATCTATTTTGCTGTTACTGTAAGCATTGCAGATTTTCCACACACAGTTTCGCTGTGGAAAATCTGCGCATGAACAGTATCTTATAGATGTAAATGAAATAGATTATTTGTGAGACTTTTACAGCTAATTAAGCAAATGCATTATGGGTGATCAATGGAAGCTTTCCTCTAAACTCTCGCGATTCTTGCAAATTTCTTCATTCAGTAGATGAAATGAGTAGATCTGCACGTGTTGCGTCTAGACAACAATACTTAGGTGAAACAAGCATGTAATTTGTCAGAAATGTTTGCAGAGACAAATGATTGTTACCCACACACACATCAGGATCACATACTTAACAATCTGCCTATATTGCTGCCATTACTGCCAATATATTTACTATGCAAGGGCACTTGATTCATTGTGAGTTTCTTTCCTGCCTTCACTGATGTGATATATAATTTGAACAAAATAAATACAGTTCCCAAGAAGTTACCAAAAGTAGAACAACAAGGCGCTGTGTAAAAGAATTACACAATATGAAAGCCCCTATAATGAAAATGTCAGACGGAGGAGGGGGTGTGCTTCTCCACAGATGTCAATGTGCAGACGAGAAGTACTCAGACAGCTTAGCAATACAAACAAAATACATTTTCTTTTCAAAGTTCACTACTGCATAGAAAACAGCAGGGGTAAACTTTAGGGAATATCTAACCCAGATACAGATGTGAAGGATATATTCAGTTTCAAACTAATGTTTATGCCACATCCTTGCACTATCATAACCGTTTAAAAGGTTTTACACCAACAAGTAGTAATGTTGAATATAAGGATACCGTGGACTATTGGCAGCCCCCCAAGATTTGTATTAGAAGCCATAAGCCATAAATCACAACTTTTCAATTGAAGCCATAAGTGCCCTTCTAAGCACAGCATTATCCAGTTGCATGGGAAGTGATAACAGCCAAGTCTCTTCAGCTTTACAAAAATAGAGAGGCTTAGGTTACATGCACCGAGTTGGTAGCATATAATTGTACAGCTGTTTTGTGCTGTGACTTATTGCTTCGTTGAGGTCTCCATTAATGTCAGAATCTGCCAGCTATCTTATGTGTTTAGGAGCCTCCAGATGATCTTCTGAAAGATGATGTTGGGCGAAAGAAGGATCTGGAATGTTGTAATTTCAACATCTGGTCTTTTTGCTATCTGGGGAAACAAGCCGAAGTCAGAGATGTCTGGCACAGCTTACTCCTCTCTTTTCACTGATGACACTTTGACACTCAGCTGAGCCATGTAGAGAAGTAAGTAGGAATATCTGTCAGCCAAACCAAGTGTGCATGTGTAAGGAGAAGTCTGGAGAAACAGCTGTCAGCCGAGCCAAGTACACATGTATAGGGAGAAGTCTGGAGGAATAGCTGTCAGCCGAGCCAAGTACACATGTATAGGGAGAAGTCTGGAGGAATAGCTGTCAGCCGAGCCAAGTACACATGTATAGGGAGAAGTCTAGAGGAATAGCTGTCAGCCGAGCCAAGTACACATGTATAGGGAGAAGTCTGGAGGAATAGCTGTCAGCAAAGCCAAGTACACATGTATAGGGAGAAGTCTGGAGAAACAGCTGTCAGCCGAGCCAAGTACACATGTATAGGAGAAGTCTGGAGGAATAGCTGTCAGCCGAGCCAAGTACACATGTATAGGGAGAAGTCTGGAGGAATAGCTGTCAGCCAAGCCAAGTACACATGTATAGGGAGAAGTCTGGAGGAATAGCTGTCAGCCAAGCCAAGTACACATGTATAGGGAGAAGTCTGGAGGAATAGCTGTCAGCCAAGCCAAGTACACATGTATAGGGAGAAGTCTGGAGGAATAGTTGTCAGCAAAGCCAAGTACACATGTATAGGGAGAAGTCTGGAGGAATAGCTGTCAGCCAAGCCAAGTACACATGTATAGGGAGAAGTCTGGAGGAATAGCTGTCAGCCAAGCCAAGTGCACATGTATAGGGAGAAGTCTGGAGGAATAGCTGTCAGCCAAGCAAAGTGCATATATGTATGAAGACGTTGAGAGGAATAACTATTGGCTGGGCCAAGTGCACATGTGTATGACAGAGTTGGGAGGAACAGTTGTTGGCTGAGCCAAACACAGACATCCTAGTTAAATGATTCCTGGAATCCACAGCATTTTGTTTTATCACTTAAATGTGATGAGGCTGATATTATAATGTTCACTGCGCATATTACAAATAAATTGATGTTTTCTGCAGCAGTAGTGTACAGAATGCCATTTATCGGAAGCACTGTCCAATCACTTTGGATGTGCATTGAATGTCTTTCACTGTGTTAATGGGGATTGCAGTGACCGCAGAGCGCTGCCCCGTATCACCTACATAATAATCTCCATAGCAATATCATATAATACATATTTAAAAAATACTTTGCTTGAAAAATACTTTAGCTAGGGCCATGAAGCTAGTGCAAAACAAGAGTAAGACTAATTTCATACGATCGTTTGATGCCAGGGAAACACACTCTGTCTGATGGCCGCATTTCCCAGAACGAATGTTGCTCCTCTGACACGAATTCACAAAATCATAATAATCCTGCCTGATCGAGGTCCTACTGTACTGTATTTACAGCATTCCGTGAGTGCAGTACTATAGACATACAGTAGACTTGCGGCCAGGCGGGAACTATCATAAATCATTATTAAAGATTGAATTTCATCCGAATTTCTGGAAAAATTTGATTTTCACCAAAGCCGAATTTCCTCATGCTTCGCTTTCCTAAAATGGCTGCTGCACGTGTTAGGACATGGAGCAAAGAACTCTGGGAACGAGGGATCACCCACAATGCCATGCATGCGGCCAGTCAACAGCCAGCCAGCCCCTGTGATGTCACAGCCCTATAAATAGCCTTAGCCATCTTGGATTCTGTGCTTAGCCATCTTGTGAATGTGCTTAGTGCAGGGAGAGACGTCAGCAGGCGCTAGGGACAGTGCTAGAAAAGACTTCATTGTGCTGATAAACAGAATTACAAGTTCAGGGAAAGATAAATCAAGGTGTAGGGAAAGGATAGAGAGGCATCATCCACACTATAAAAGGAGAACAGGGTGCAAAAGGAGAGTGTGCAGCCTGGGTAATAGGATCCATTCTATTACACCTTGCTGCACTAATTGGGAATTCAAATTGCAGTTATACCGCTGCTTTTAAGTTGTTTGCACTATATGATACATCAGCAAAACTTCTTGTGATTGGGGTGCAAGTTCTGTGTGGTACAGCCATTTACAGTAAAGATACATATGTCCTATTTGCCATTCTGCATTGATTTGACATTGTTTTACATTTTTATGGGGGGAAAAATGGAAAAAATATATGCCATAATTGCTGTTCAGCAGTGAAGTTACATTGTACTACAGCCATTTACGGGGTGTATTGAAGGGAAATAAACCTACTTCCTATTATCCGTTCTGCAGTGAATTGTGATTGTATACATTGCTGCAACAGATGTGACTCATTAGTACTGATATATGATAAGAAATTGTTGTTTATTATAATGCATATGTACCCAGTGTCCCACTAGGATGGTATCTTTCTTTGCTGCTACCTTCTTTTTAGCTACAACATCTATTATATTTGTATTACTGTGATTTCAATAAAATATATTTTTGTATTGCTACTTTGTTAGCTCCAATTTTTTGTAGGTTTTGTGTTTTGATGTAGGAGCTGGTAATCTTATATTTTTTCAAGTGTCGGCCTACTGAATTTGCCGCCAATATGCTTTGTATATACTAACTTTAGTTCTGGCATGTGGGCCAGTTTTGGTCTTGCGTTTATATCGGCCTGGAAAGTAGCGGTGCAGGGGTTCACAGAGGTAGCAGGCAGTCAGCGCGGAGTACAAATTTTTTGTTAGGCTGCCGGAGGAGGTGAACATGGCCATTTGCCAAATTTGTGGGCAGAAGGTTGAATGTGAGCAATGAGATTCACAGTGGCTCTGCTCCCCGGGTGCCCAGCAAGGACAGTATTATGATGCTCCTTAAAAACTTTTGTCGTAAAGCGAGAGGCACAAACAACCTCCCAGGAGGACAAAGATCAGGAGCCTCTGCCTGGGCTGCCTGAACCTCTGCCTCCAAATCAGGGTAAAGAGCAGAAACGACCACCCCTTCGGCCAAAATGGGACCTGGGTCTTCAAAGTTCCCCCCTCTCGGAAAACAGCGTGACAGGGCATCGGCCTTCACATTTTTAACCCCAGGGCGGAACGTGACAACAAAATTAAACCTGGAAAAGAATAAAGACCATCTGGCTTGTCTCGGGTTTAGACACTTGGCTGACTGCAAGTAGGCCAGACCGCACCCACACCCACCTCAGAAGCATCCACCTCAACAATGAAAGGTAGAGAGACATCAGGTTGTACCAAGATGGGAGCGGAAGCAAAACTCTTTTTGATACTAGAAAAGGTCTTATGCGCATCTACCGACCAGGAGGAAAAATCTACCCCCTTTTTAGTTATATCAGTAAGTGGCTTAACAACAGAGGAATAATTCAAAATAAACTTCCTGTAATAATTGGCAAAACCCAAAAAGCGCATCAGCGCCTTCTGATTCTCAGGAAGCTCCCAATCAAGCACAGCGCAGACCTTCTCAGGGTCCATGCGAAAACCAGAAGCGGAGAGAAGAAAACCCAGAAATTGAATTTCTGGAACCGTAAACACACATTTTTCCAGTTTAGCGTACAATTTATTCTCCCGCAGAATGAGCAGCAAGACCTGACGTAGGTGGTCCCTATGAGTTTTGAAATCAGGAGAAAAAGATACACTAGTACAAATTTCCCCATTACATGATAAAAAATGCTGTTCACAAAATGTTGGAAGACGGCTGAAGCATTCATCAAACCAAAGGGAATAACCAAATTCTCAAAATGGCCCTCAGGAGTATTGAAGGCCGTCTTCCATTCATCCCCTTCCCTGACCCTGACCAGGTTGTATGCCCCTCTCAAATCTAACTTAGAAAAAACTTTACCCCCAACAATCTGGTTAAACAGGTCCGGGATCAGAGGAAGCGGATATGGGTCACGAACTGTGATACAGTTCAGCTCCCTGAAATCCAGACATGGTCTTAAAGAACCATCTTTTTTTTAACAAAAAAAAAACTGCGCCAACAGGTGACTTTGAGGGTCGGATGTGTCCCTTTCTTAGGCTCTCAGAGATATAGGTACGCATAGCGACCCTTTTAGGTTGGGAGAGATTGTATAAACGAGATTTAGGGAGCTTGGCACCTGGGATAAGAATAATAGGGCAATCGTACTCCCAATGAGGGGGCAGCTGCTGGACACCTCTTTCTGAAAACACATCCGAAAATTCAGAGAGAAAAGATGGTACAGTCTTGGTGGAGACCTCTGAAAGAGACGCAGAGAGGCAATTCTCTGCGCAAAAGTCACTCCAACCATTTATTTGCCTTGCTTGCCAATCAATGGTGGGGTTATGTTTAGTGAGCCAGGGTAGCCCTAACACTAGAGGAGTAGGTAATCCGCTTAGGACGAAACATGACACATCCTCAACATGAGCATCACCCACAGTCAAACGGATATTGTGAACTATGCCCTTTAACGATTTTTGAGAAAGTGGAGCGGAATCGATAGCAAAACAGGTATATCCTTTCCCAAAGTGCATACCTGGAAACCATGTGTTATAGCAAATTGACTATCAATGAGATTGACAGCTGCTCCACTATCTACAAAAATCTCACAAACAATGTTCTTGCTCTCTAGCGCCACCCTGGCAAGTAGGACAAAAGGGAACTACAAGCAAATGGAAAACCTTCAATTTCCGCATCAACCTTGCCAATAGTAATAGATGGAATGTTTTTAGAGGATTTTTTTCTTTTAGTTTCTTTTATACCCTCAAAAAACTCCCTGAATCTCCTAGAGGGGCAAACATTTGCCAAATTATTTATACCTCCACAACAGAAACAAACCCTCATCGGAGAGCTGAATCTTCTATTATTAGAGGCAAGTAAACCCAGCTGCATGGGCTCCTCCTCAGAGGGGATTGAGAGAGTCTGAGACCCCTGCTGCACTGAATGAGACAGCCCCAATGTCCTTAGACTGAATATGGCAGGAAGGAGTGATCTCTCCTCTCTCTCTAAGACGCCTAAGACATGGCAAACTCCAAGGAGGCAGGTCTCTTGTGAAAGGCAAATGCATCTTTCAATCCCTCCGAAAGACCATGGCAAAATTGACTTCGGAGTGCAGCATCATTCCAACCAGAATCAGCTGCCCATCTCTGAAATTCTGAACAGTATATCTCTGCGGACTGTTTACCCTGGCATAAAAGACGCAGTCTAGATTCAGCCAGAGCAATACGGTCCGGATCATCATATATCTGACCCAGGGCTACAAAAAATTAATCCACGGATCGGAGGGGCCGTGCCCCCACCGGTAGTCAAAAGGCCCAAGACTGAGCGTTATCCCTGAGCAGCGAGATGATCATCCCCACCCTCTGCTCCTCATCAGCATAGGAATGGGGAAGTAGGCGAAAATTGAGTTTGCAAGCCTCTCTAAAACGAAAAAAAATTCTCACTACCCCCAGAGAACGTATCCGGAAACGAGATCTTAGGCTCAGTACAAACTCCATGAACGCAAGCAGAACCGGTCACCTGAAACTGAGAGACAGTTTAACGGAGATCTGCTACCTCCAGTGAAAGACCCTGCACGCGGTTAATCAAGGCTGAAACCGGATCCATGCTTAAGACGGTTTTGGCGGTTTATAATGTCACGGATGGTGTTGCAAAAAACTAGAAGTCACAAATATAGATCCGACTGACTTGATCCCAAACTAAGGAACAAATGGGTGAGCCCTATAAAAGCCCTAGAGCTCTCCCTGACTGCTCAGCCCATGCAAAGATCTTTATGATAGGAAGATGCATGTCCTCGTACTTAGACTGTGTGACACCTGAAAACCCTACAATAGTGAGGAGACACGGCCACCAGCTCCCTGCACTTAATACGGAGGGAGTCAGGGTCACCTAGAATCAAGCCAACAGGAAAACACAAATAAAGGAAGAGACTTATCTGAGGAACCAGCAGTTACAGCATCTAGCAGTGAGCACAATCCAGGAAGTTGTATAAACCGCAAAGTGATTCAGTATGGGAGGGGATATAAAGGGATGCAATCAGTGCAACTAGATGACAGCTGAGAGAGGGAAACGAGATGACAAAACGAAACCAAAACAAAAGAACCTCAAGCAAGAGGTACTGAAGAATGTCTGTCAAAGCTTCTCAGAGATCTGGCGGTGACACCCCCTCATCATTCTGTCGTCTCCCCATGCTACTGCTACCTCAAAACTAGGTCACTGGTCCACTCTTTGGTCTCCTCATGCTGCTGAATATTTGAATATTGCCCCTGCCGCTCATCACTGGTCACTGGGACATTCTGTGGTCGCTCATCACTGCCGCTCATCACTGGTCACTGGACCATTCTGTGGTCACCTCATGCTGCTGCCACCTCAACACTATGTCACTGGGCCACTCTGTGGTCTCCTCATGCTGCTGCCACCTCACCATTCTGTTGTCTCCTTATGCTGCTACCTCAACACTATGTCACTGGGCCACTCTGTGGTCTCCTCATGCTTCTGAATATTCATATACTGCCGCTGCCGCTCATCACTGGTCACTGGGCCATTCTGTGGTCACCTAATGCTTCTGCTACATCACCACTCTGTGGTATCCTCATGCTGCTGCCACATCACCACTCTGTGGTCTCTTCATGCTGCTGCCACATCAACACTATGTCACTGGGCCACTCTGTGGTCTCCTCATGCTGCTGCTACCTTAACACTTTGTCACTGGGCCACTCTGTAGTCTCTTTATGCTGCTGCTACCTTAACACTATGTCATTGGGCCACTCTGTGGTCTCCTCATGCTGCTGCCAAGTTACCACTCTGTGGTCTCCTCAGGCTGCTTCCACCTCACCACTCTGTGATCTACTGAGGCTGCTGCCACCTCAACACTATGTCACTGGTAGTGTTGATTGCAAATATTCAAATTGCAAATTTTTATCGTAAATATTGGCACTTCGAGAATTCGTGAATATCTAAAATATAGTGCTATATCTTCGTAATCGCAATATTCTAGACTTTTTTTTCATCCGTACCCATGATCCCTCACTGCTTCTTGCTGGTGGGCCAATGAGAAAGCTGCTATATCTTTGACTTTAGGAGTAATGTTGATGACAAATTTTCGTATTGTGAATTTTTATCGCAAATTTCCTGATTGCCGATTTTTGCATTCAAGAAAATAATGACTGGAGATCACAAATTCGCGAATTCGCTAATATATGACAAATATTTGGGCGAATATTCGCTAAATATCGCAAATTCGAATATTATCCCTGCGGCTTATCACTGGTCACTGGGCCATTCTGTGGTCACCTCATGCTGCTGCTACCTCACCACTCTGTGGTCTCTTCATGCTACTGCCACCTCACCACTATGTGGTCTTCTCATGCTGCTGCTACCTCACCATTCTGTTGTCTCCTCATGCTGCTGCTACCTCAACACTATGTCACTGGGCCACTCTGTGGTCTCCTCATGCTGCTGCCACCTCACCATTCTGTTGTCTCCTCATGCTGCTGCTACCTCAACACTATGTCACTGAGCCACTCTGTTTTCTCCTCATGCTGTTGCCACCTCAACACTATGTCACTGGGCCACTCTTTCTTCTATTCATGCTGTTACTACCTCAGCACTATGTCACTGAGCCACTCTATGGTCTCCACATGCTGCTGCCACCTCAACATGGTCCCTATTGTGCATCAGAACTGGCTTATGATTTGGTAGCCAAAAGCAGGAGTGGGCACTGGGTATAAAACACAGAAGACATGCATATATTCCATTCATGTGTCATCTCTGTTTTGGATCCACTCCTGTTTTTTGGGCTTTAGCAATATTGATGGATTACTGACCAAATGCTGAACGAGTGAAGGCAGGTGCTCAACAGACACGATCCGTTTTTTGGGGGTTATTGTTCTGATGGATCATAGAAAGGGCAAAATAATCAGTGACGTCAACACAAACTTACTGCTGACACCCTCTCCACTCTGTCAGGAGGGCTCTACTTGTATAAGCGTTTGATAGAACAGGTTCTGTAGACATCTATGTGGAATCAGCTGACGACGGTGTAAAAGGAGTGCACTCTTTCACGCTATAGTAGGATCTTGGACCTCTGCATAGTTCTTTATACGTAGCGCTAACATTGACCTGTAAGACTTAGTTCACACTTGAGTTATTTGGTCAGTTTTGGCCACATAACTGCACAAATAAGTGAAATGTGCAGTGATTCTAAGAGTGACGCCTGTCATCTGCGTGTCATACTGACTCACCATATTGTTTCACTACCACAGCAGACTCCCTATGCGTGTTACTGCACGGTACAGTGTTCTACACCACTATACAGGCTCTCTGCAGCCAGGAAATAGCTGCTTTTAAACTCAATTCACCACTAAGAAATTCAGATCGAATCAAATCTTTTCGGAAAATTCGGTGAACTGACCAAATCGAATTCTTGAAAAATATGCTCATCTATAATCATTATGATGCTGGGAGTTTTAGTCAGAGGAGCAGCGTTTGTTCTTGGAAATTTGGCCATCACACCCAGCATGTTTCCTGAATTTAAGATGCTTGCATTAAAGTTGTCTACTTATAGTTTTGCACATAGCATTTTTTTTTTAGTAAAGCACATGTACAGGTTTTGGTGCAGCTTTTTGCACCAAATCCGGAATTGGAAGTAGAGGCGAAAAGTCCTTAATTTTTTATTTTATTTTTTGAATCTGCTCTGACATCAAAATCTGCAGTATTATATATTTTTTTTAAATGTGTGTTTGAAGCAACTCTAAAATAAGCATTTTCAAGTTGGTTGTGCATGTTAAGGTTACATCGGTGACTATAATCCAACCATAGTTAGAAAAAGACACAATATCAAAATACCCTCCCCTTAAAAAAAATAAATAAAATGGTGCTGGATTTTCCTTCCCAAGAAAACAAGGCATTGGTGTTTTTTCCCCCTCCATATGTAGTACTTCTATTTTTTAGGCCTATTTCCGGCTCATTTTTGATTGATAAAAATGTAACTCTTCTAGAGAGGGTAGCCCTGCATATGTTCTTGCCTCCCTCATCACAGTTGGAAAAGGATGGAACATACAGAACCCTTCTGTGCCCCGTAAGAAGCTCATGGTCAGCCATTCCTTCCTCATGGTTCTATGAATGAGAGACTTTTACAATATAATAAATGCCTTCCTTTGTTAAACCATTGATTTTAGAGCATGCCATTGTAGTCTTAATGAAGGACACATATTAGTAATTGAGGCCTACCTTGGCAGGAATGACCTTGGCAGACTCTTATTCTTGTGTTTAGCTGACATAGCCTTTTCATACGAGGTCATTGCAATCAGATCATCCCACTCTGCTCGCGGTAAGAGGCCATATTGTTGTCGTACACGGCTTAAGCTGCGAAGTGCAATATAGTTGTTTAGTGTGTTTTATGCTTCAAGGGAAGGACAATGACTGTAACTGCCCTGAAAAATTAAGATTTTTGCTTTGGGAACCTAAATTGTATGAGAATTATAAAGGCTGTATAATATATCATCGAAAATTAATACCAATCAGCAACAATAAAGTGTGTTAGCAGAAAAGTAAAACTTTAGATATAAGTGTATAGGTGGCTTTTAGCAGTGCATCTCAAAGAGACCCCCCACCACCACCGGTTCGTGGTGAGGTGCAGCTGGGCAGACAGTTTTGCTATCAGTCATTGGCCCAGATTTACTACAGATCTACTACTACTTAGACTGACAACTGTGAGGAACTCAGTGAAAATACATTTTTACATCTACCAATGATACTAATAGTTACTGTATAATTTCACGCAGATGTGAAAGTAGCCTTATACAAAAAAAAAAAACTTATTGAGAAATCTGGGGGTTGCGCTTTGCATTCATCGTTGCCTGGGATTGTTTGAGGCACTCATGGGATGGGGGGCTCAAACTGAGTTTTGCTATGGGCCCTATGAGATCTGTGCATGCCCCTACATAATATAGCCACGTAGATAAGTATGTAAACTCAGCAAAGTGAATAACTAATGACAATGTCAGCAGCTTCTGATACAGAAAGCAGAAGAAGTTCTCTGACTGCCACGAGTAATAGATTTAATCCTGAAAGACAGCTTATCAATGTCCATGCACTGTACTAGCTTGAGAAATGAAGGGTCATGCAGTTTTTTTTGTGCCAGGTAGAAAAATTTGGAAATTACATATCTCCAATGTTATAGTTACATAATTGAATCAAGTACCTTTCCTGGATGTCCGCCCAAGTTCGGCTTGATTTTATGGATGTCATTGTCAAATTTCTGCAATAAAACAAAAAAATTAGTACAGTTTCTTTTCATGAAAAAAACAAAACAAAAAAAACTGGCCTTAGCCTAAGCCTAACTATATTTCCAATTGATCTCCTTTAAAGGGGTATTCCAATGTTATCAAGCAATCACATAGAATGAACACTTAGAATGAAGGGGCCTCAGCCCTGCTGTAGCTCTTTGCTGTAGTTACTTTTAACTCCCTGCACAGCGCCCCCTGGCTGCCCATTCTACACCGGCTGAACACCGCGTATGCTCGAGCGCAATGCTCGAGTCTCCTCCCCGCACGTTTGTTGGCTGCTATGCAGCCAATAAACGTGCGCGGAGGTACCGGCACTCACTGTAATGCCAGTACAGTGATTGGCTGGCCGGAACACGTCATCGGGGTGCTATATAGCACCTGATGACACGTGTTTGGCTCAGTTTTAGTCAGGGAGAGCTGTGCTGAAGAAGAGACAGATAGTGTAGGGAGTGAAATAGTAATATTTTAGTGAAAAAACTTGTCCTTTTAAGGACTATTGTTGTATCTGGCAGCAATATAATTATTAGCACAACCTGCACTAAATTACGTGGAATTGTTAGCACCGCTTCTGATAGTGACACAACCTCTGCCACATCTTTTATTTTACATTTGTGCAGCCTAAATATCTGTGACATTAAGCGCAATTGTTTGGCCCCTGGTGACAGCGACATTAAAAGTGCTACATCTCCTGTATAACGTTTGCACATCATAAATATCAGTGACATTAATACAGTGTCATTTTTTATTAGCCACTTGTAGCAGCGACATTACTTGCGCTATACCTCTTGTATAACGTTTGCACATTCTAAAATTATTTGTGGTCCTGGCTACGGCGGGAACAGAGTGGACGAACTAAGTTGGGGGAGGGGTGACTTGACTGTCAACTATCAATGGCTGAGGTGTGCCGGAAGCCATGGCCGTGTGCGAGCTAAATGAGGGGCAAGCCTGATGGTGAGAGAGGTGAAGAAAGGGGAAGGGTGGGAGGGGTAGAGCGCGGCGTCCATGATGGGAGAGCGAGGCGGTGCTATATAGGCCTCCTTCGCCCCTCCCACAAACACAGGCTGAGCTTCAGCCTTACTACTTGTGGTCCTGGCTACGGCGGGAACAGAGTGGACGAACTAAGTTGGGGGAGGGGTGACTTGACTGTCAACTATCAATGGCTGAGGTGTGCCGGAAGCCATGGCCGTGTGCGAGCTAAATGAGGGGCAAAAATCAATCGGGTAGGAAAGATTAATGCAGAACTCATAGAGCTAAGCTGGTGAAGGCCTTGGCCATCTCAGCCTGCGGGTTCGGAACATAGTGCATGAAACAGGAAGATGCCACCTGCCCATTTTCTGGATGACGTGCGCTGGGACCGCATGGCTTGACGCTGCGGATGCCGCCCCTATGCTGAATGGATGTCCCAAAATGGCCTTGGGGTCGAACCCTAGTCCGGAAGCTTAGATTCTGATGTGGTGGACGAACTGTGACGTCGTGAGATGTTTGGAGTTGAAAGGGAAAGAGGGCAGCCCGGCGCGGGATCTTGAGGTGGCGAATAGCTTTGAACGCGGCAACCGGGCACCAGTCATTGAAAGTCTGGTAATAGCGAATTTTGACTGGTGGTCCCACTTGAGAAGTTTTGATGGAGTGGAGTGAGAGGGTGCAAGCGTCTGCTGCCAGGCTAGTTGATCTAAAGTGGGGCCTGCGTGTCCAGGAGAGCTGGTGAATTCCCCCGGGCCGTAAAAACCCGTAAAAACAGAGGTACATAGCTGCTTGATCACTATGCTTTTATATGGCCCGAAAGGATCATTGTCTAGGGAGGTGGAAAAGGCCCTGAACATTGCCCCGGTGACTGGTTTCCTGCGGGACTCTGGCTTGCTGCTATTCTTTGAATCCCTCTCAGGGTGGATCTAATGGCTTGAAACGAAAAAACGGACTGGCTGGCTGGGTAATCTAAAGTGAAAAAATGTTGTACCCCTGCTAGGTAAAATTTGAAGGTATTGAATGATGGGTGAAGGTCTGTGTGACAATAAGCCAGGAGTGCCATAACATAAGTCGTTCGGTCCAGTTGTTCCTGTGGATGTCTGAGGGAGAATTGTATGGAGGTTTCCCACCCTGTCTTGTGGTTCCTAGCTGTATTGAGTGACTTAGCCCTTCTGACCTGCTTGCTTAATCCATCGTCAGTATCTCGAGGGTGGGTGGAGGGACCCCTGATGGATCTGCGTCTGGCATTGCCTGAAAGAAAACAGGGAAGTTGAAACGAGAGAGGGCATCGGCCGCCATGTTTGCTGAACCCTGTATGAACCTACATGAGAAATGGAAATTATACTGTAACGCAAGACACTAGTCTGCGGACAAAAGGCATGATTTGTGGAGAAGAGCAAAGGCCTTTGCTGAGGATTTCTACGACTGCCTGATTGTCTGTGACGAAGATGACTGGCTTATTCCTCCAAAGCTCCCCCCAGATCTGGCTTGAGAGATGCTGGAGATAAAGTAGAACCTGACGTAGATCAGGGAGCGGGAGCCCGTGATGTCAAGGAACTTAACCGTGCACGATACATGTGAGGCCAGAGAGCGAAACGAATGACCTGATGCGTGTCAGGTGGTCGAGAGTTCGTGAACTACCTGCGTGGCTAGTGCATGAAAGAAAAACCTGTCCCTGATGCGTGTCAGGGCGGTAAATGAACCTGATGCGTGTCAGGAAATAAAACATGAACTGCTGCGTGGCAGACAAAAGATCGAATGAACCTGATGCGTGTCAGGAAAAACAAGATGACCTGAATCTGCTGCGTGGCATACAATGACCGGATGAAACCTGGTGCGTGTCAGGAAAAATTACATGAATCTGCTGCGTGGCAGACAAATGACCGGATAAGATCGATGCGTCTCTGGAAAATAAAACACATGAATCTGCTGCGCGGCAGACAAACGACAGGACAACCCCAAGCGTCTCCGTAATTAATGACGTGAATCTGCCGCACGGTAGACGGACGATCGGATGACCCTATAACACCGAAGAGTGACAGTAATCCGTCACCAGGAAGAGGTTAAGAGGGCTGACCCACCTGACGAGCTGGCCTAGATTACCTGAAAGAAAAGGCGACATACCTGATACCGGCCTGATCCTGAGGGATGAGGTAGTGAAAACCAAACTTACCTGGACGAAACCGTGGAAGAGAAATGACCTGGATGGAAAGGGACCTAGGATTTGTACCTGGAGGAAATCGCCTGAACGAATTTTTTGAACTAGACCGACCTCTGGGATGACCCTAGAAAACATGGGGTGAGGCTTGAGAGATGCAGGAGAAAAGTAGAACCTGACGTGGATCAGGGAGCGGGAGCCCGGAGTCAAGCTTGACCGTGCCTGGTACATGCGAGGCGCCCCTGAATGACCTGATGCCTGGCGGCGGTCAGGAACCCGTGAACTAGCTGCGTGGCTAGTGGTGAATGCCCCTGAGGCGCATCAGGGTCCAACCAGGTTGAAACGGTCCGAGCTTGTTGGGTGACCGATGCACCTGCTGCGTGGCAGGACCGCGACAGCACCTGATGCGTATCAGGAAATGCAAATGTAACATGAGAACCTTGTCCCTGATGCGTGTCAGGGCTGTGAATGAACCTGATGCGTGTCAGGAAAATTAACATGGACTGCTACGTGGCAGACAAAATATTGAATAACCTGATGCGTGTCAGGGAAAGAAACGAGACCGGATAAAACCTGATGCGTGTCCGGGCAAATAAACGGCAGCTGCAGTGTGGCATGCAATGACTGGATGAACCTGATGCGTGTCAGGAAAGAGACCTGAATCTGCTGCGTGGCAGACGGTAGCGTAGATGAACCTAAGGAAAATTGACATGAATCTGCTGCGTGGCAGACAATAGCGTAGATGAACCTAAGGAAAATTGACATGAATCTGCTGCGTGGCAGACGATAGCGTAGATGAACCAAATGAAAATTGACATGAATCTGCTGCGTGGCAGACGGTAGCGTAGATGAACCTAAGGAAAATTGACATGAATCTGCTGCGTGGCAGACGGTAGCGTAGATGAACCTAAGGAAAATTGACATGAATCTGCTGCGTGGCAGACGATAGCGTGAACAGGCAATAGCGTGAACGAGCCTGAGGAAAAATGACATGAATCTGCTGCGTGGCAGACAATAGCGTGAGCGAACATGAGGAAAAATGACATGAATCTGCTGCGTGGCAGACAATAGCGTGGATGGAACTTAAGGAAGGAAAAATTGACATGAATCTGCTGCGTGGCAGGTAATAGCGTGAGCGAACCTGAGGAAAAATGACATGAATCTGCTGCGTGGCAGACCATAGCGTAAGCGAACCTGAGGAAAAATGACATGAATCTGCTGCGTGGCAGACAATAGCGTGAGCGAACCTGAGGAAAATTGACATGAATCTGCTGCGTGGCAGACAATAGCGTGAATGAACCTGAGGAAATTTGACAGGAATCTGCTGCGTGGCAGACAATAGCGTGGATGGAACTTAAGGAAGGAAAATTGACATGAATCTGCTGCGTGGCAGATAATAGCGTGAGCGAACATGAGGAAAAATGACATGAATCTGCTGCGTGGCAGACAATAGCGTGAGCGAACCTGAGGAAATTGACCTGAATCTGCTGCGTGGCAGACAATAGCGTGGATGGAACTTAAGGAAGGAAAAATTGACATGAATCTGCTGCGTGGCAGACCATAGCGTAAGCGAACCTGAGGAAAAATGACATGAATCTGCTGCGTGGCAGACAAAAGCGAAAGCGAACCTGAGGAAAAAGACATGAATCTGCTGCGTGGCAGACCATAACGTGGATGAAACTTTAAGGAAGAAAAAACATTGACATGACTCTGCTGAGGCAGATAATGGCGTGGAATGAAATATACAACGTATGTGTGTACCTGAAATGAGAGTTTTTTTTTTTTTTTTTGTTTTTTTTTGGTTGGGGCCTGGCTCCGGCATGTGGGACTTAGTGAAGTATCTGATGCATGGCTGTGGGTGGCGTGCATGGGTTTCCACTGTTTGGAAACCTTGTTTTGGTTGTTGCTGGTGCCCCAAGCCAGCTCATTGCCCAGGTATGTACTGTTTTTGCTGAGGCCCCAGCTTGTCGGGAGGCCTCAGCTGTCAGGTTTGCAAGTTGAGCAACCAATGTATGTTTTTAGGCACCCTGATGAAGCCAGGATGCTATTTCATGGGATGCCAGGTGAAGGGGTTAATGGGGGGGGGGGGCGGCGTCAGTGCTGCCTGGAGACCAGCCGGTGCGGGAGGTGGGGCCAGGTTGCGGACATGCACAGTGAGTGGGAGCGCTGGGGACACGACTTTAGTGCTGCCTGGCGATCAGCGGGAGGTGAGGCCAGGAAGCGACATGTGGGTATGTGGGAGCGCGGCGCCGAGGCTCCCAGACAGGGAGCAGCTCAAGGCGCCGCTTGGCTTACCGGGGGAGCGCGGTTCCAGGGGAAGGAATACTTCGAGCGGAGGCTGGAAGGAGCAGCAGCGTAGGTGAGCGGCAGGCACTGTAACCTCGATGCGCAGAGACGTCACGGTAGAGCGCGGCGTCCATGATGGGAGAGCGAGGCGGTGCTATATAGGCCTCCTTCGCCCCTCCCACAAACACAGGCTGAGCTTCAGCCTTACTACCTGTGACATTCAGTGCACTTTTTCATAGATGCTGCGGACAGCGACATTATCTGTGCTACATTTCCAGTTTAACATCTGCGCATCCTAAAATATATACCATTTAATATGCACAAGGCGAGCAGTAAGGGACGGGAAGTGGCCGTGTTGCTGATGGTGCATGCAGAGGCCGTGGCCCTGGGCGCGGTGAAACTGTGCCTGCTGCCAGAGCACAAGAAACACACTCATCCACGATACCTAGCTTAATATCCCAGTTTGCAGGGCGGCGCAAGGACACCACTATCAAAGCAGATAATGCTTCCAGTCGGTTAAGCACCACCCTGTCTTCCACAAAGTCCAGTATCAGTAGCCAAGAGTCTGGTCAACAGAATCCTCAACAGATACTCCTTTCTCCCACCATGGAGAGTCTTGGCAAACTAGTGATCCCACACTCGGATATTCCGAGGAGCTCTTTTCTTAGCCATTCCTTAAATTGGGCCTATAGACAAGCCCGCTTGAAGAGGGACGTGAGTAGATATTGTGCCCTGATTCCCAAAACTCTGAGCATCCACAGGCACTAGAAGATGACGGTGGGGAACGGCCATTAGTGTTTCACGAGGTGGATGATGATGATGAGACCTATTTGTCAATAACTGAGGTTGTTGTTAGGTCAACAAGTCAGGAGAATAACCAGAGTGAGGAAGTGGAAGAGGAGGTGGTGGACGATGAAGTCACTGACCCAACCTAGGAATGTGGCAAGCCGAGCAAGGACAGCAGTACAGAGGGGGAGGGATCCGCAGCACCGCAACAGTCTGGAAGAGGCAGTGGGGTGGCAAAAGGGAGAAGGTGGGCCACATCAAATAGGCCAGCCACTTTTCCCCGGAGCACTCCCTTGCGGCAATCTCGCTTGCCAAGGGGTAGGTGTTCCGCAGTCTGGCGCTTTTTTGAGGAAAGTGTGGACGATAAAAGAATTGTCATTTGCAACCTGTGCCGTACCAAAATGAGCAGGGGCGTGAACACTAGCAACCTCACCACCACCAGCATGATCCACCACATGGCATAAAAGCACCCTAATAGGTGGGCCAAACGCCTGGGTTCACAATCACTGTCTGCGGTTCACACCACTGCCTCATATTCCTCTGTGTTACGTGCTGACCAATGCCCTGTCCAAAACGCAGGCCCGGATGCCTCCCGCCAAGCACCTGGACCTTCGCAAGCACCATCAGCTAGCACATCCACTTCAGTGTACCAGGGCAGTGTACAAATGTCTATACCCAAGGCCTTTGAAAGAAAGCGCAAATACCCATCCACCCACAGGCCATAGCACTAAATGCGCACCTTTCCAAATTGCTGGCCCTGGAAATGTTGCCATTTAGGCTTGTGGACACTGAGGCTTTCCGCCGCCTGATGGCGGCGGCTGTCCCGCGTTACTCTATCCCCAGCTGCCAATATTTTTCACAGTGTGTAGTCCGAGCCTTACACCAACATGTGTCCCTTAACATCACCCAACGCAGTTATTGAGAAGGTCCACGTAACGACTGACACATAGACAAGTGCTTTTGGCCAGGGATGCTACATTTCCCTGACGGCACACTGGGTGAATGTTGTGGAGGCCAGGAGCGAGTCGTACCCTGGGATGGCACAGGAGCTACCGATGCCAAGGATTGCGGGCCCTGCTTCTATCAGGGTTTCTGCCACCACCAACGATAGTGGCTGCAACCCCCCCTTCTCCTCCTCCGCCTCCTCCTCCACTTCCACCTCTGAATTATCATCTTGCAGCACCAGTCAGACATCAGTCAGTAGCTGGAAGCAGTGTAGCACTGCAATGGGGAAGCGGCAACAGGCCGTGCTGATCTACTTAGGTGACAAACAGGTGACAATCTACTGATCTACTTAGGTGACAAACAGCACACTGCCACAGAGCTGTGGCAGGGGATGAGACCAGACTGAGCTGTGGCTCTCGCCACTTAACCTACAACCAGGCATGGTTGTGTCTGATAATGGCTGTAGCTTGGTGGCGGCTTTGGAGCTCAGCAGGCTCACACACATACCATGCCTAGCCCACGTGTTCAACCTAGTGGTTCAGCGGTTTCTCAAAACCTACCCCAATTTGCCTGAGATACTGGTGAAGATACGCCACGTGTGTGCCCATTTCCGCAAGTCATCGACAGCTTCTGCCAATCTGGCAACGCTGCAGCAGCACTTGCAATTGCCAGCTCACTGACTGTTGTGCAACGTGAGCACGAGCTAGAACTTGACGTTCCACATGTTGGCCAGGCTTTGTGAGCAGCAGAGGGCAGTAGTGGAATACCAGCTGCAATATGATCGTCACCTTTCCAGTCAGCTTTCGCTCTTCACAAGCGACGAGTTGGTATTGATTTCTGACCTCTGTGAGGTGCAATGCAGCTTTGAGGAATCAACACAGATGGTGAGTGGCGATAACGCTATTATCAGCGTAACCATCCCACTTCTGTGCCTACTGAAACGCTCGCTGCTCACAATGAAGGCGGACGCTTTGCAAGTGAAAGAGGTGGAAATGGGGGAAGACAGTACACAGGGTGATAGCCAGATCTCCCTCAGTTCGTCTTCTTAGCGCAAATTGGATGATGAGAAGGAGGAGGAGGAGCATGAGACTGTTGCCTCCACTACAGAGGGTAGTACCCATGGAAGTTTTATTCCATCTATTCAGCGTGGATGGGTAGAAGAGGAGGAAGAGAATGAGGAGATTGAAAGTCATCCTCCTGATGACGACAGCGAAGTCTTGACTGTTGGTACTCTGGCACACATGGCTGACTTTATGTTAGGCTGCATTTCCCGTGACCCTCGTGTTGTACGCATTTTGGCCAACACTGATTACTGGTTGCTCACCCTTCTTGACCCCTGCTACAAAGAGAACTTCTCATCTTTCATTCCTGTGGTGGAGAGGACGATCAAAATGGCGCAATACCAGAAGGTCCTTGTGGAAAAAATTGCTCCAAAAATTTCCAGCTGACATGCTGGAGGCAGAGTACGTAGTTCCTTGGCCAACCAAGGAGGGGTTACAAGGGCAACACACAGCAGTTCCAACAGATGCCGGGCAACACTCTCTAAGCCCTGGGACAGTTTTATGACACGTCGCCAGCACCCTCAACCTGATGCGCGACCTAGTGTCACAAGGAGGGAAAAATTATGGAAGATGGTGAAGGAGTACATAGCAGACCGTGTCAGCATCCTCAATTATCCCTCTGTGCCTTACAACTATTGGGTGTCAAAGCTGGACACGTGGCAGGAACTGGCGCTCTATGCCTTGGAGGTGCTGACCTGCCCTGCCGCAAGCATTTTGTCAGAGTGTGTATTTTGTGCTGCTTGGGGCATAATAACTGATAAGCGCATCTGCCTGTCAACTGAAAATGCTGACTGGTTGACTCTTCTAAGAATTAACAAGGCCTGGATTGCCCCTGACTTCTCTACTCCACCAGAGGAAAGCGGCTGAACATGAAGGCACTCTAAATGTGGCTTTTATGGTGTATTGAATACACTGTATTTCCATGCACCCCTTCCAACACTAAAAAGGGTATATGGTTCAATCTCCCTTTTCTCGTCCTCCTCCTCCATCATATCAACATGCTATTAGGCTGCCCTCGCTCCTAATGTTTTAGAGGGTCAGCTCAGCAGCAGGCGCTCACCCATAATGTTTTAGAGGGTCACCAGCAGGCCCTTAACCATAATGTTTTCGAGGGTCACTAGCAGGCCCTCAACCATAATCTTTTAGACAGTCACCAGCAGGCCCTTGCCCATAATGTTTTTGAGAGTTACCAGCAGGCCCTCGCCAATAATGTTTTAGAGGGTCACCAGCAGGCCCTCACCCATGATGTTTTAGAGGGTCAACAGCAGGCGCTCGCCCATAATGTTTTTGAGGTCATCAGCAGGCCCTCGCCCAAAATATTTTAGAGCGTCACCAGCAGGCCCTTGTTCATAATGTTTTTGAGTGTCACCAGCAGGCACTCGCCTCTAATGTTTTAGATGGTCAGCTCAGCAGCAGACCCTAACCCCTCACATCAGCAGCAGTCTATCGCCCCTAATGTTTTAGATGGTCAGATTAGCAGGCCCTTGCTCCAATAGTTTTTGAGGCTCACCAGCAGACCATCAATCATAATTTTTCAATGGTGTGTAGGAGGCCCTCCTTTATGTGATATACAGGTTGTATTGGAGTGCCTCTTCCTTAAAATTTTTGGCAACACTTGCACTTTATATACAAGTAAATATACAGGAAAGAATGTTTCCTAACAATTTTTCCTCTCAAATAGATTTTATCTTTGATTTTGTGCGTATTATTGTCAGTCTGTAAAAGTGGCGTACTACTCGGACAACATCGTTCCCAACAGCGACCTGGGAGTCCAAGATGCATCCAGACATCCTCCCCATGCTGTTCCCGAACCATATCAGTGGTGTTTCCATCAATTTCTGACCTTTTCCTGTGAACCAGACACCCTCCCGTCTTCAGAGCAGTGGGTGCCTGGTTTAATGCTCTGGTTCTCCCATTGACTTCCATTGTGCTCGGGTGCTCTGTAGAGCACCTGAGCATCCCGAGGTTTTCTACTCGAGCACCCGAGCACTTTGGTGTTCGACCAACACTAGCCAGTACCTGACAAAATATGTCAGGGGGCAGTGTATCAGTGGTGTAAGGGATCGTCTCTTTTCAGGGGATCACACTCACAGATATCTCACCAGACAACGGAATTTCATGCCCAAACTGTGCATTTATTTTGAAAGTCTTCTTATAAAGGATAGTCCAGTTATACATCACTGAGTGGGGTGAGGTTCCCGCACCGCCAACACTTAAAACACAAATAAACTCTTGCCCGTCTAGGTGCTACCTAAACAAAATACGTCCCTACCTTACTCATAGAGCACAGTTCACACTTTGACATTATATGCGGCTTTCCTCAGCCAACATCATTACTGCAGCCTCCAGGCTGTGGCAACTCCAGTACCTTTTGGGGGAATATGGCCCAGTAGTCCTGCAGACGCAGGGCATGCAACCCTCATTCTCTAGTGTCGCTAGGTCCTCCAAACCTCAAGCTATTCAAAGCCTTGTGGCCCCTCAATCCTCCTGACTGAGACCACACACAGAGCCTCTGCTTCACAAAACAGTCTTGTTCTCCCTCCTCAGACTGACCTACTCTGAGGCGCTTTATGCCAGCCTGATTACAGCAGGCCTCACCTGTGATCACCTCAGGTAGAAAGGAAAACCCGTACTGGAAGGGTGTGGACTGGGAACTCCCTCTACCAAGCCTAGCCACCAGTCCAAGTAAAATCCAGCCCAGAAAATGTATACAGAAATGTCTCAGCAAACTATGCTTTGCTGAGACAAAATCCAGAGAGTGGCAGTAATCTGTCTCACCCATCTCTGAGTTGCTTTCTCTGAGTTGCTATCGGCTACGGCACATGCGTCACCTATATTACTTGTGTTATCATTATCAGTTCTGACCTCTAGGGGAACCGATGCGCTAATCCCCACATTGGACACTTCCCCAGCAACCATAAAACCCCGTGGGTACTACATATCCACCTCTGGTACGTGTGGTTCACCCTCTGGGCTCACAACATTAACCAGCATTTTTGCATCACATATAATTTTACCAGGAAGGGGCACTTCTCTCCTGATCACATCCTGAAAGGGAAAAGGCATGTTATCATCATATACTTCACATGAACTCACATTTTAATTTTTCACTTCAACTACATCACTGTTTTCAATGGTCCTTTCCCTTACACGTTCACTTAAAGGGACAGGTACAAGTTCTGCAGGAGTTTTTGAACTCTCTGCAGAAGTGTCTCCATTACTCCACAACCCAAAACAAGGGGAAATCACGGCCCAAAACTACATCATGCGCAAGCTTAAAAGTCCCAGTTCCCACTGGAGTCTCACACTCAGTGAGAGCCACCAGAAAGTCCTTACTATCCGCATGATTGTTCCGCACATAGTCCCCAGCTACCAAGCTGGCATGTACCAGGCTTATCTGGCACCTTGCGTCCAACAACGCCTGGACTGAACTGCCATTCACCACAATGTTGCACATTTTCAGCGCAGTCTCTAGTCCCAGTGTCTCAACACCTCCTGGTCCAGCATATAGCAACTGCCGCCAGCTCACACCACAGTTCATGGCCTCTGAGGTACCAGGGCCCCGGTCAGTCACATGCCCAACCTCCAGAGCCGTGCTCACTGTCATGAGGTCTGCTACACCAGCAATTGCAGGAACGATCTTACCCATTGTTGCCTCGGGTTCGTCCCTCTCACGTGCGATACGTCCATCTCCACAGTAGACATCATACTTTTCTGGGATGTTGGGAACCTCCCATCTTTGATTCCTGGTCATAGGACAACAGGGTGCACACCTTCCCACTTGGCGACATCTCCAGCAGCGCTCTCTCTGTTGCCGGACAGCTGCATGCTGTTGTGGTTGGTTGCTCTTAGCAACAGCATTACGGCATCTTCGCACATCCTCTCTAGGACTCTGTACATCTTGGCAGAAAACACTTGAACTCTTGAGAGCCACACTGCTCTCCATCTCACTCTCTTCCTGTCGGTTGCCCTTGGCAATGGCATACACCACCTCTGCATCCAACCGCATCCCGAGAACCTGCAGTTCTTGGCTCCTAGTCATGAGGTCACTGCCCAGTTCCTCCGCACTGCGGTTACCATGGGAAACAGCTTGGGTTAGGACGTCTCTTGGTTTGTCCAACCCGCACATGAGCTTTTCCTGCTCCTGTTGCCACATAATTTACCTTTGGCTAGCCTTCAGATTGGCCCGCATCAGCTGCTTGGTGAAATCCTCCATCCACCCCATACCAACACAGCAAAAGAAAAACTGTTTTGACAGTCTTCTTATAAAGGATAGACCAGTTATACATCACTGGGTTGGGTGAGGTTCCCGCACCGCCAACACTTAAAACACAAATAAACTCCTGCCCGTCTAGGCGCTACCTAAACAAAAATGTATACAGAAATGTCTCAGCAAACTATGCTTTGCTGAGACAAAATCCAGAGAGTGGCAGTAATCTGTCTCACCCATCTGAGGTACCTGAAGTGGGACAACACACCTTCCAGCACTGTTCACATTACTACAGTGGTTTTAAAAAGGAGTTGATAGGCACTTAGGGATAAATAAGCATATAGGAGTTGAAGAAAGATAGTGACACTGCATGAAAGGAACCAAGCAGCAGTGCACAGCCCCTGGCTCCCGGCTCCGAGTGCTGTGAAGGTCACTGTTAAGGGGCCAGGGTGCTTAGACGTCCACTGTTATGGGGGACAGTTAATGAAATAAACAGTGTGTAAATGCCAGGATATACAGGGATTCTAGTGATTTCCCTGTGCAAAGAACGGGCATTGATTAGCCTCCTGGCAACTTTGGAACAAATAGAATATACACACAAACAGATCAACTATTCATATTCGGGCAGCGGGTACTTTTTCTAGTATTACCTATATAATACCTGACTCCTGCTCCATGCTGCCATCTGCAATGCAGGCCGCATGCCTCTAATGGTTTGTGGCCTAAGTTGCACTGTCCTGGTTGGGATGCTTAAGCTAACACATATTACTGGTGTGCTTATAATCATATTTTGTGCTTGGGGATAAAACATTAATATGTATATTAGCTTTCTGAATTTGGTAAAGCTATAGTACATAGAGTATATGATATGTAGATGCTAGAACACAGCTCTGCCCTCAGCATGTCTATCCCTGTCAATCAAGTGGAGGGTGTTACAAAGCAGTGCTCAAAGGATTTAGCCCCGCCTCCTGGTGCTCCATTTGTTCATTCGCATATGAATAAAAACACAGATATGTCTGCAGTTTAACAAACAGGCAAAAGAAAGTTAGTGTTTTAATCAGCATGATGAGCCCTACCAGTATGTCTGGTTTAATAGGGTTAATCCTGGTGAGAGAGCCACTTTAAGCTGGTTTAAGATACATTTTCGAACTCGTGCTACAGTGGCCAATCCCAGCTACAGGTTCAATTAAATTTGTGAATTTGAAGCCATGCACAAGAACGTGCCCATATGATGCTTGTCTGGAACCAGCCTAAGGCTCCTCTGGACATGGAGCCCTATATATACATGTTCTGTTTATGCTCCAGCCACTGCTTCCCCCTACTTTACCTGACTTCTACGTTGGAAAAAGTGCTTTATTAATATGCCGCTCATTCTTAACACTAGGGCCCTGATTTATCAACAGGGGACAAATTTATGTTTGTTTATTTCTGTCAAGGTAGCGATCAGTGTGTCAAATTTATGAAAGCAAAACACAACACTTTTTACATTTAACACAGGCTAACTCATTTTGACTTATTTTCACCTGCCACTGGTATGGCAGGTCAGGAGTGGAGTGCAGTTAACACAATTTATTTCCTAGGAGCAGCATTTTAAGTCAAAATTCTACCCATGGATTTGGATGTTGGAGGATATTGTAAATGTAAATATGTTTATAGTATAAATGAAATCTATGAAAGTAGAGAGTTTATGAAAGTATATCATGGCATGAGCAAAGGAGATTTCTGAGGACCTCAGAAGAAGAGTTGTTGATGCTCATCAGGCTTGGAAAAGGTTTACAAAACCATCTCTAAAAGGTTTGTTTTCCACTGATCAACAGTCAGACAATGTACAAATGGAGGAAATTCATGACCATTATTACCCTCCTGTCACCACCAGACATCTGAGAAGCTCTTACAGATGTTCTTCAGAACCTCCTCCTTGAGGTTCCTTTTGTTTTGCTTTCGTTTTCTCATCTCGTTAGCCTCTCTCAGCTGTCATGTAATTGCACTGATTGCATCCCTTTAAATCCCTTCTCATACTGCATCACTTTGCGGTTTATACAACTTCCTGGAGTGTGTGCATGCTGGATGCTACTACTGAGTCTTCTACAGATAAGTTTTGTTCATTCATTTGTGTTTTCCTTTTTGCTGGATCCCAGGTGACCCTGACTCTCTCCGTATCAAGTGTAGGGAGCCGATGGTCGTGTCCCCTCACTATTATAGGGTGTTCAGGTGTTATACAGTCGAGGAACGAGGATATGCGATCATCTACCATTGAGATTTTTGCATAGGCTGAGCAGTTAGGGAGAGAGCCAGGTCTGTTGCAAGGCTCTCCCTTTGGTTCCTTAGTTTTGGATCCAGTCAGTCAGATCTTCATTTTGTGTCTTCTAGTTTTCTGTACACCTTCCATGACACCTCCTCAGGAATGGTCGACCAACAAAGATCACACAAAGAGCAAGGTGTGTAATAGTCCACAAGGTCAAATAAGGAACCCCAGAGTAACCTCTAAGCAAGTAAAGGCTTTCCTCACATTAGCTAATGTTCATGTCTAAAAGTCTGCATTGCAGGACTGAAATGAGAAAGCGCTGCTCTCTAAGGCTACTTTCACACTAGCGTTCTATCGGATCCGTTCTGAATGGATCCGATCATAATAATGCAGACGGAGGCTCCGTTCAGAACGGATCCGTCTGCATTATATTGGCATATAAAAGCTAAGTGTGAAAATAGCCTCGGACGGATCCGTCCAGACTTTCAATGTAAAGTCAATGGGGAACGGATCCGCTTGAAGATTGAGCCATATTGTGGCATCTTCAAACGGATCCGTCCCCATTGACTTACATTGTAAGTCTGGACGGATCCGCACGCCTCCGCATGGCCAGGCGGACACCCGAACGCTGCAAGCAGCGTTCAGGTGTCCGCCTGCTGAGCGGAGCGGAGGCTGAACGCCGCCAGACTGATGCAGTCTGAGCGGATCCGCATCCATTCAGACTGCATCAGGGCTGGACGGAAGCGTTCGGGTCCGCTCGTGAGCCCCTTCAAACGGAGCTCACGAGCGGACAGCCGAACGCTAGTGTGAAAGTAGCCTTAAAAGAACATTGCTGCCTGTCTGCAGTTTACTAATGTTCACCTGACAAGCTAGAAGGCTATTGGAACTATATTTTGGACAAATAAGATCAAAATACAAATTTGTGGTTTAAATGAGAAGCATTATGTTTGGAGAAAGGAAAACACTTCATTCCGGCATAAAAACCTCACCCCACCTGTGAAGCACTGTGGTGGTAGTATCATGGTTTGGGTCTGTTTTGCAACATCTGGCCCAGGACGACTTGCCATTATTGAGCGAACAATTTATGAATTATACCTACAAATTTTAAAGGAAAATGTCAATATCTGTCCACTAGCTGAATCTTAAGAGAATGTTGGTAATGCAGCAGGACAACGACCCTAAGCCAATGACCTGACCTTAATCCAATGGAAATGTTGTGAAAGGACCTGAAGTGAGCAGTTCATGGGAGGAAATCCATTAACATAACAGAGGTAAAGCTATTTTGTATGGAGGAATGGGCTAAAATTCCTCCAAGACGATGTGCAAAACTAATCAACAATTATCAAAAAAGTTAAGTTGCAGTTATTGCTGCAGAGAGAGGCTGCCAGATACTGAAAGCAAATGTTCACATACTTTTGTCACTCACAGATATGTGATATTGGATCATTTTCCTCAATAAATAAGAGACCAAGTCTAATATATTTTACTTATCTCTTTATCCACTGGTAGGACGTGTGTAAAAATCTTATGTCGTTTTAGGTCAAATGTACACTCACCTAAAGAATTATTAGGAACACCTGTTCTATTTCTCATTAATGCGATTATCTAGTCAACCAATCACATGGCAGTTGCTTCAATGCATGTAGGGTTGTGGTCCTGGTCAAGACAATCTCCTGAACTCCAAACTGAATGTCAGAATGGGAAAGAAAGGTGATTTAAGCAATTTTGAGCGTGGCATGGCTGGTGGTGCCAGACGGGCCGGTCTGAGTATTTCACAATCTGCTCAGTTACTGGGATTTTCACGCACAACCATTTCTAGGGTTTACAAAGAATGGTGTGAAAAGGGAAAAACATCCAGTATGCGGCAGTCCTGTGGGCGAAAATGCCTTGTTGATGCTAGAGGTCATAGGAGAATGGGCCGACTGACTCAAGCTGATAGAAGAGCAATGTTGACTGAAATAACTACTCGTTACAACCGAGGTATGCAGCAAAGCAATTGTGAAGCCACAACACTCACAACCTTCAGACGGATGGGCTACAACAGCAGAAGACCCCACTGGGTACCACTCATCTCCACTACAAATAGGAAAAAGAGGCTACAATTTGCACAAGCTCACCAAAATTGGACTGTTGAAGACTGGAAAAATGTTGCCTGGTCTGATGAGTCTCGGATTTTTGTTGAGACATTTAAATGGTAGAGTCCGAATTTGGCGTAAACAGAATGAGAACATGTATCCATCATGCCTTGTTACCACTGTGCAGGCTGGTGGTGGTGGTGTAATGGTGTGGGGGATGTTTTCTGGGCACACTTTAGGCTCCTTAGTGCCAATTGGCCATCGTTTAAATGCCACGGGCTACCTGAGCATTATTTCTGACCATGTCCATCCCTTCATGACCACCATGTACCCATCCTCTGATGGCTACTTCCAGCAGGATAATGCACTATGTCACAAAGCTCGAATCATTTCAAATTGGTTTCTTGAACATGACAATGAGTTCACTGTACCTAAATGGCCCCCACAGTCACCAGATCTCAACCCAATAGAGCATCTTTGGGATATGGTGGAACGGGAGCTTCGTACCCTGGATGTGCATCCCTCAAATCTCCATCAACTGCAAGATGCTATCCTATCAATATGGGCCAACATTTCTAAAGAATGCTATCAGCACCTTGTTGAATCAATGCCATGTAGAATTAAGGCAGTTCTGAAGGCAAAATGGGGTCCAACACCATATTAGTATGCTGTTCCTAATAATTCTTTAGGTGAGTGTATGTATAAATATAAAAAATTCTAAAGGGTTCCCAAATTTTTAAGGGCCACTGTAATGCACCAGTTTTAATTTCTGGGGATGGTATATAATGCATTTTGTAAAGAGAAACATTAGCAATGCTGCATAGTATTGCTGTGACATATATATATATATATATATATATATATATATATATAATGGAAAAAATTGGACAGCACTCCAGACGGTATCTTCGGTAAAGCAGATAAAGTTTAATCACCCATGTGGTGGCAGCAAAAAAGCAACGTTTCGGCTCTACATGAGCCTTTCTCAAGCATGTAGAGCCGAAACGTTGCTTTTTTGCTGCCACCACATGGGTGATTAAACTTTATCTGCTTTACCGAAGATACCGTCTGGAGTGCTGTCCAATTTTTTCCATTGTCTATTGTGGGTAAGCTCCAGTTGCCATCCTTGGACTCTGCACCCAATTTTTCCACAGGTGGTGCTGCCGGTAGATTTTTATACTTATATATATATATATATATACAGAGAGAGAGAGAGAGAGCAAAAGTTTAAGCCAATACAGACCAGTAGAAAGAATTGAAGCAGATACATAAAGTGTTTTTGCATTGGTGTGCTATCTGTCAGAAAGTCTAAAAAGGGGAAAAAAGGCAAACACATCATCTATTCTGTGTGACATGAAATCAGCATTACCATTTCTGTTACAAAGCCATCAGAGAAACAGCTGCTTCCATCAGCGTCTGTCAGAGGGAAACAGTACACTAAGTAACCACCAAAACTGTTAGAAGTATCAGCAAAAGTTCCATTTTTCATTTTTGCTCGCTGACTGCTGTGTCTATGGGTGACAGACACAAAACAGCTACGGCATTTTAGTAGCATTTACCGGAGATTCTCTGCAGAATTATTCCTCAGGTATGGGCCAAACCAAAATGTGGTTACAAAGTAATGGGTTTACCCAATTTTCAGCAAATCTTGCGGATTATACTCATGAAAATCGCTTTTTAAGGCTACATGCACACGACTGTGTGTGTTTTGCTGTCCGCAAATTGCGGTTCCGCAAAAAAAACGGATGACATTCCGTATGGCATCCGTTTTTTTTGCGGATCCGTTTTTTTTGCGGATCCATTGTATTAAGGCCTATACTTGTCCGCAAACTAGAAAAAAATAGGACATGCACTATTTTTTTAGCGGAGCAACGGAACGGACATACTGATGCGGACGGCACACTGTGTGCTGTCCTTGTTTTTTGCGGACCCATTGAAATGAATGGGTCCGCATCCTATCCGCAAAAAAACCGGATCAGACACTGAAACAAAATACGGTCGTGTGCATGTAGCCTAAGACTTGAACCTTTGAAGGTCTATGGCCTGGGATGGGCTGCTGCTAGAGATGAGAGAAGTTTTCAAAAATTCGATTCGGCAGCTTCGACAAACTTTGTCAAGAAATTTGAGTCATTACAAACGACTTTGTCACAAATCGCTGTTTATTGTATGAAACGGGCGCAATGACGGGGAACGGTGATTGTCCCAACCCCTATCATTCAACCCCTCAGATGTCGTGTTCAACACTGATTGCGGCATCTGAGACACACATTCAGGTGCTCAGGGGATTAATCCGGGGGTTAAAAAAATAATAATACATTTTACTCACCTCATCCACTTGATCGCGGAGAGGCCGTCCGCTCCTGTCTTGACTGAAGAAAACCAGCCAAACGACCTGTGGCTAGCGTGATCACGTGGTGACGTCTTCCCGCTCGCCTCAGGTCCTTTGGCAGGTTTTCTTCAATTAAGACAGGAGTGGATGGCCTCTCCGCGAACAAGTAGATGAGGTGATTATATTTCTTTTATTTATTTTTTTTAGAGACCATTTTAGGAAAAATTTATTCTTTACCACGAAGCACAAGGAAATTCGGCTTCGCTGCGAATCAAACTTTTCCTAAACTTCAGATTAAATTCCGCTTCGGATGCTTTGATTCACTCAACACTAGCTGTTGCTGACAGTACATACATATTACCTAATATACTGTAACAAAGTGGTGGTCATCCTGGCCCAGAGGAGACCTCGGAGAAGACATTGCATTCAGTGTCGGGTATCTCCATATCGCTAGCAGAGAGGTGGCTGCACACATGCGGTCGCTCTCCATTATTCCTATTGACTATAATGGAGGTTGATCATGCATCTACTGCTAGGGGACATGGGAATCCTATTCTCAGTATCAGAGCAGATCCCTTACCATAGCTCATATGTTTATGGCAGAATGAATCTAACAATATTAATATGCCACAAAGTGGATAGTTAAAAGACCCCTTTAAGAGGGCCTACTCCAAAATCATGACCTCATCATTAAAACCGTAAGCGTGATATATTATTTTAACTACAGAAATAAATGAAATAGACCACAACTGTTATACTTAGGATAAGCCATCCATATCAGATCAGTGGGGGGCCCGACTCAAGGCACACCCACCACCAGTGCGGGCACAGCACCCTACTTGTTATAGTGGCTGTGTATGGTACTGCAGCTCTGTCCCACTCAAGTGAGAGTAGCACCATGCACAACCTCTTCAGAATGTACGGCACTAGGCCTGGTAATGAAGCTCATTGGTTGTCCCTTATGCCGTGGCTGATCAGTGGGGGTGTCAGGAGTTAGCCTCTCACTGGTCTGATATTAATGGCTTAGTCTAAGGATAGGCTACTAATAATGAAATCCTGGACAACCCCTTTAAGGCCATACGATATATACACAGATTACTGAGTATTCCTTGTGGATTTTGCATTCGTAAATCAACAACAACAACAAATGTTGTGTGCAATACTGTATAATGGAAAGGGTAATGTGTAAGTGGGGAAGTGGTTGCTGAAACATGTGCTCCCGGTGTCAAGTGCAAAAGGAGTCCCAACAAGTCACTCTGACTTGGTCAAGCTACTTAATGAGGATCTGTCACTTCTTCTGACATGTCTATTTTACTAACCACTTGCATTCCCCATGAAATAACAATTCTGCAGCCTCTATTCCTATGACTCTGTGTTGTGCCATTCCTTTATTATTTCTGCTAGAATTGTGTGAAGGTCCAGATGGGTGTTACCAGTTGGGAGGGTTTCTCTGCACAGTCTGACACAATCTAATCACTCCTGCCAGTGACAGACTGTGTAGAGACACCCCACAACTGGTAACACCCATCTGGACCTTCACTGCAAACTGCTAGTAATTCATTTGAAAATTCTAGCAGGAATAATAAAGGAATGGCACAGCATAGAGTCATAAGACTAGACGATGCAGAATTGTTATTACAAGGGGGTGCAAGTAATTACTAAAACAGACATGTAAAGCCTTATATGAGGCACACGACTGTTGTGTGTTTTGCGGCCCGCAAATCGCGGACCCGTAAAACACAGATGGCGTCCGTGTGCGTTCTGCAATTTTCAGAACGGCACGGACAGCCTTTAATATAACCGCCTATTCTTGTCCGCAAAGCGCGGACAAGAATAGGACAGGTTATATTTTTTTTGCGGGCCACGGAACAGAGCTATGGATGCGGACAGCACACGGAGTGCTGTCCGCATCTTTTGCAGCCCCATTGAAGTGAATGGGTCCGCATCTGAGCCGCCAAAACTGCGGCTCGGACGCAGGCCAAAACAACGGTCGTGTGCATAAGGCCTAAGGAGACGTGACAGTATGAGTCGCGCTCGCTCTCTCCAACTTGAGTTTTCTCTGCTGCAGTGCGAACAGGGTGCTGTGCACTGTGTATGCACCAGTGGAAGCTTCCCTAGTAGTGTTCAGCGAACGTGGGTTTTAAGTTCGGCGTCTAAAGTTCGGGTTCGGGTTATCGAAGTATCCCGTTATGGATTCCGCTACCACAGACCATAACGGAATTTAGAATCCATAACGGGATTCTTCGATAACCTGAACTCAAACTTTAGACGCCGAACTTAAAACACAAGTTCGCTCAACACTTTTCCCTAGGCCTCCTGCACCTGCTCTCACCCTATACTATTCATAGGGAGAAGGCTGTCAATCAGCGAGGGAGGGGGAACCAGCATGACATGTACATTGCAGAGTGGACATAGCTGTAAACTGTGATTGTATGAAAACTGCAAGAAAAGCAGTAAATTACAAAAGCAGAGTCTCTTTCATTACTTCATGTCCTCAGGCGTGGCCTAATCTATCTATCTATCTATCTATACATCCATCCATCCACCATTTCTAGACAAAACAATGTCGGTTCCAGATGTTACATGGAAGTCTATGAAAAATATTACACGCAAAGCAAAAAAAAACTTTTTTTGTATTTACATTTTTTTAAATGACACAAGCAGGGGCGTAGCTATAGGGGAAGCAGGGGAAGCGGCTGCTTTGAGCTCTGACCCTGAAGGGGCCCAATCAGGAGGAGGAGGACTAAAGATTTTGTCAGGGCCTCCTCAACAGTATTACACAATTAAATGATATACAGTGACAGTATAGACAGTGTACGAAACGGATGGAACAGCAGCTGGGCCTGGTCTGAGAGAGCGATCTTTACTAGCCACAGGAATAGGGGCGGCATGAAAGGAAGGGATTGCGAAAAAATTACTGGGGGAGGGGGGCTGATGACGTAAAAGTCCAACCAATGCTCAGAGTAATTCTTCAAACCATCTATTAGTTTGGTGGTGTAGGCACTTGGTCATATACTGTACATGCAGTTTGAAGGGGTTTTCCAAGATTTTGATATTGGTGACCTATCCTCAAGCTGTGGCCTCTTCCTAGGCCAGTGACATCCTGTTCATCGGTGGAGGTCAGTCCCGTTCAAATGAATGATACCAAGCACAGCTGCTATACAAGGAGCACTCACGGCCTCTTCAAACACTTCGTCGGCGTGGGTCCAGGATGTCGGAGCCACATCGATCGATCAATCAATCGATCACATCCTGAGGAAGGGTCATCAATATCAGAATCTCAGAAAATCCCATTAAATGACACTTGTCCAAATGATACACATAAGGATCTTACATTTCACATCAGAGGATAGGCACATGGAAGCAGCAGACCATGTCCTCACCCCCAACATCTACATTTCTTGCACCCTGTATGCTATTATGCACATGTCCCACACCCCAATAAAAAGCACCCCAAAAAGCAACTTCACGGATGGAGATTCAGGTTTGCACACACTGTGTGTGTGTGTGTGTGTGTGTGTGAATACAGTACAAAGCAATGCAAAAATCAATCAACAACTGAAATATCAAAAAAATCAAATACACATTTTAAGGTTCCCCCTTCTCTCCCCAGAGGAGCTACCCAAAGGAGGTGTTCCCCACCATGAGAACCTCCTTAGCTCAATTACCTGAAGCTGGAAGCCGCTTCTCAGCACAGCTCATGTTACTGGAGGCGTATGATGAGGAATCTGCTGCCTGATCCATACCCCTGCTTCACGTAACGGGGGCGTGAACAGAAGTGGATGGCCCCTGATTTTTAACCTTGGTGTACAGCTCGCTGTAATTATCACTGTTCCATATGATACAGGGTTTACAATATTCCAATGATCTCCTATAATTAATTTGATAATATAAATGAAGGTGCAGGGATCAGAGCTCTCGCTGCTAGCTTCTGCAGCCCACACATTTCAGCACAAGAACTCTGGTGCCACATACATTTTCTGTGAGGAGAGAGGGCATGCAAGGAGGGAAGAAGCAGGGATCATGAAAACGCTTTTACAGACCATTTGTTGTGTCATGGGCTTGAATAGCTCCCCGTGTTCATTGTATGGAGACCATGGGAGCAGTGGATATTAAATTCAGTGAATAGATGAGCAGAATCCAATAGAAATGACATAACTGCAGAGCTGTGTGTGTGTTAGAGACAGCCTCGCTGCTTAGATACACCCCACCCTCTAAACAACCGTACAGCAATCACACCCGCAGGCCTCGGCATTCCTGCTCGGTGACTACTGAGGGGGGCGTGCAGTGTATGCACATATAGACACACAAGTATACACACAATATACATATATATACACATATAGATATACAAGTATACACAAGAGTTAACACCTGTATACACACATATAGCGTACATGCTGTATACAGTCTGACCTATACATACATATAGACACACAAGCATACACACATAGTGTACATACTGTGGACAGTCTGACCTATACATACATATAGACACACAAGCATACACACATATAGCGTACATACTGTGGACAGTCTGACCTATACATACATATAGACACACAAGCATACACACATAGTGTACATACTGTGGACAGTCTGACCTATACATACATATAGACACACAAGCATACACACATATAGTGTACCTACTGTATACAGTCTGACCTATACATACATATAGACACACAAGCATACACACATATAGTGTACCTACTGTATACAGTCTGACCTATACATACATATAGACACACAAGCATACACACATATAGTGTACCTACTGTATACAGTCTGACCTATACATACATATAGACACAAGCATACACACATATAGTGTACCTACTGTATACAGTCTGACCTATACATACATATAGACACACAAGCATACACACATATAGTGTACCTACTGTATACAGTCTGACCTATACATACATATAGTGTACCTACTGTGGACAGTCTGACCTATACACAGTGGCGTATCTATCACGAGGCAAACAAGGCATTTGCCTAGGGCGGCACTTGCCAATGGGGCGGCAAAATGCCTTGTTTGCCCCTTGTCCCATCAGTCTTATCTGCCTCCGGTATACTCAGAAGATCCGATGGTATATTTTAACCCCCAGGCGTTCCCATGGTGACGGGGAGGCTAGCCTGGGGGTTAGAATATACCATCGGATCTGAGTTTTCACGCTCTTAGTGAGAGCGTGAAAACACAAATCCGATGGTATATTCTAACCCCCAGGCGTTCCCATGGTGACAGGGACGCTTGCCTGGGGGTTAGAATATACAGGGCCCCGACGCTCACAGGAGAACATTTAAAAACGAATCAGTAACCTTAACTTTATTCATTGGTGATGTCCGTCTGTATACCTTACTCTGTCTTTCAGCTCCGGTAACAGCAGGCAGTACGGGCGGGCGGCGCTCACTCACTGACGTCACGCGCCTGCGCCGCCTAGTGGGAGGAGCAGGCGCGTGACGTCAGTGAGTGAGCGCCGCCCGCCCGCACTGCCTGCTGTTACTGGAGCTGAAAGACAGAGTAAGGTATACAGTAAAGACCAATGAATAAAGTTAAGGTTACTGATTTGTTTTTAAATGTTCTCCTGTGAGCGTCGGGGGGGGGGGGGGGGGAGGAATCTGTGGATGGCACCGTTTAGGGGAGGGGGGGAGGAATCTGTGGATGGCACCGTTTAGGGGAGGGGGGGAATCTGTGGATGGCACCGTTTAGGGGAGGGGGGGGAGGAATCTGTGGATGGCACCGTTTAGGGGAGGGGGGGAATCTGTGGATGGCACCGTTTAGGGGAGGGGGGGGATCTGTGGATGGCACCATTTAGGGGAGGGGGGGGATCTGTGGATGGCACCGTTTAGGGGAGGGGGGGGATCTGTGGATGGCACCGTTTAGGGGAGGGGGGGGAATCTGTGGATGGCACTGTTTAGGGGAGGGGAGGATCTGTGGATGGCACCGTTTAGGGGAGGGGGGGGATCTGTGGATGGCACCGTTTAGGGAAGGGGGGATCTGTGGATGGCACCGTTTAGGGGAGGGGGGGATCTGTGGATGGCACCATTTAGGGGAGGGGGATCCGTGGATGGCACCGTTTAGGGGAGGGGGATCTGTGGATGGCACTATTTAGGGGCGGGGGATCCGTGGATGGCACTGTTTAGGGGAGGGGGATCCGTGGATGGCACTGTTTAGGGGAGGGGGATCTGTGGATGGCACTATTTAGGGGCGGGGGATCCGTGGATGGCACTATTTAGGGGAGGGGGATCCGTGGATGGCACTATTTAGGGGCGGGGGATCCGTGGATGGCACTATTTAGGGGAGGGGGGTCTGTGGATGGCACATAGGAAGGGGTGGGGTTTAGAGAGAAAGGGGTTTGGCCTTGACAGGAAGGGGTGGGTCACATTTATATTAGGGGGGGGGTGCCCGAGTTTAGTCTCGCCTAGGGCAGCACAAAACCAAGATACACCACTGCCTATACATATATATAAACACAAGTATACACAAGAGTTAACACCCATATACACACATATAGGGTACATGCTGTATACAGTCTGACCTATACACACATATAGACACAAGTATACACACAATATACATATATATACACATATAGACACACAAGCATACACACACATAGTGTACATACTGTGGACAGTCTGACCTATACATACATATAGATACAAGTATACACACAATATACATACAGTATATATACACATATAGACACACAAGCATACACACATCTAGTGTACATGCTGTATACAGTCTGACCTATACACACATATACAGTCATATCCATACATTCCTGCTCGGTGACTACTGAGGGAGGCGTGCAGTGTATGCACATATATACACACAAGCATACACACATATAGTGTACCTACTGTGGACAGTCTGTCCTATACATACAAATAGACACACAAGCATACACACATCTAGTGTACATACTGTGGACAGTCTGACCTATACATACATTGTATTCTTATACAATAAAAGCCCCACTATTCCTGCCTTTTATGCACTACCTAAGGTGCACAAGAGGAAGCACCCAATACCAGGACGCCCGATAGTTTCGGGCAACGACTCCCTAAGCCAACCTGCCAGTGAGTATGTGGATGAAATATTGAGGCCTTTTGTGTCATCTCTCCCTTCGTACATTAAAGACACCACTGACGTACTAACGAAAATAAGGGGAATTTCCCTATCTTCGTCCACATACCTGGCAAGCTTAGACGTAGAGGCCCTCTATAGCAATATAGATCATGAACTGGGCATCCGGGCTACAAAGCACTTTCTGGATACCAAGAGCACAAATTTTCAGGAGCACAATGATTTCATTTTATCACTATTAAGATTTATTTTAACTCACAATTATTTTCTCTGTAGCGGTACCTTTTATCAACAGATGAAGGGTACCGCTATGGGGACTCCCTGTGCACCGACATTCGCAAATTTATTTCTGGGGTGGTGGGAAGACACTGTAGTCTTTACAGATAACATGGCACCATTCACCAGTCACGTTTTATTTTGGGGACGATTCATCAACGATGTTTTGATTTTCTGGGAGGGGGAGAAGGATGAATTCATCACTTTTGTGGATAGACTCAACCACAACGACATTGGAATGCACTTTACCTCCGAAATTCATCCAAATCAAATATGTTTCCTGGACCTGTTGATCCAGAAGGATGCAGATGGGCAAATCCTTACAGAGATCTTTCGAAAACCTACCTCTACAAACAGTCTCCTGCACTGGACGAGCTGGCACCCAGTGGCATTAAGAAAAGGAATACCAACGGGGCAATATTTGAGAGCCAGAAGGAATTGTGCCACCGAAGAGACTTTTAAGAAAGAGGCAGATGAGCTCTATAATAGATTTAGGAGCAGGGGTTACCCACGCAAATGCCTTAAGAAGGCATTCAATCGTGCTAAAAGCACAAATAGGGATGAATTATTATCTCAGGAATATAAACCCAATCAGAAGAGAGAAGGAAAAGACAAAAGGATCAGATGCATAGGAACTTATGATTGTGGCAACCAACAGGTGATGAAGATTCTTAAGAAACATTGGCAGGTACTTACCAGTGATGAACAACTGCGAGACGTATTACCATCATACCCCAGTGTGACGTATAGGAGAGGACCAAATCTGAGGGACAAACTCGTCCATAGCTTCCTACCTGAAAGACAAATGACAAACACAAGCTGGCTGAAATCCAGTATCACTGGATCCTTCCCCTGTGGGAACTGTACCTTTTGCAAATTCCTACCTAAAGTAAAACAATTTAAAAACCCCATGGATGGACGTACTTATGTGATCAGAGAGTTCTTTAATTGCCGAAGCAGTGGCATTATTTACATTGCATCATGCAACTGCCCAAAGTTATATGTGGGTAAAACCACTCAGGAATTAAGGCGTAGAATATCTGGTCACATCAGCACCATCAACACGGGTAAAGATACGTCACTCTACAGGCATATAACATATGTACATGGTGGTAATTTGGAAGTCCTTAAGTTCTGGGGATTGGAGAGAAAAACCCTGGGACCTAGGAGTGGGAATTTGGACATAAAGCTTCTGCAGGAGGAGGCCAGATGGATACACAGATTACAAACTATGAGTCCGGGCGGCCTAAATGAGGGTTTCTCATATACGGCCTTTATCTGACATAGCACAATTTAAGGAAATATACATACTTGATTGCAAACTAAAATAATCTGTGATAAGAAATTGAAGCAATAAACTAGGAAAAATTGCATCTCAGACCCCAGTTTAATTGAGGAATTATTGCAGCCCGACTATCAAAATACCACCTAATCCATATTAAAAGAGACAGCCGTAGCATCATACGCATGGATATATATGATTTAGAGCAAAAGAGCTCTCTTGGTCATGTATAAAGTATGGTGGACAACTGATATAGGCAGCTCCGAGAATGGGTCCAAATACAGGTCAGATGTCTGTGGAGCCCCTGTGGACATATCCTTAAAAATAGTGGGGACTCCATATGTTATATTGAAAATATAATTAATATTAAAACATCAACCCATTGTGACTGACAGAGTGTTAAACCCCATACTCCAAAAACGCTGCTTGTCCGTCCCCCTCATACAGAATGTAAATTGCAGACTAATTCTGCACCTAATGGTGTATACAGTAAGGTGGCATGCATTAAATATAGTATGTCAATGAGGGACATGGATGGGTTAAAAGTGTAATTAAGGAGAAGGAGATGGGGTTGGGCGAACAAAAGGTGGAGAGAAGTGACGATCTCACCTAATTCGCTTTGGTGGGTACTGCCCCATTAGTCATCTGACGAAACAAGTGTGACGTCAGCAGTGAGTCACAAAGGGGGAGGAGAATAGCGCACAGTATGTGCGTCAGGGAGACATCATGTGCTTTGACTTGAGGACCTTACCGGGTACCGCCCTGGTGGGTACCGCCCCATTAGTCATCTGACGAAACAAATGTGACGTCAGCAGTGAGTCACTAAGGGGGAGGAGAATAGCGCACAGGATGTGCGTCAGAGAGACATCATGTGCTTTGACTTGAGGACCTTACCGGGTACCGCCCTGGTGGGTACCGCCCCATTAGTCATCTGACGAAACAAATGTGACGTCAGCAGGAGTGGATTTGAGCATGCCACATGAGCGGTTTAGCGTGAACAGTGACTTCTATGGATGAAATAGAGCAGTCAGTAGCACAAAAGTGTAGAGTGTAGCCTAGAGACAAGTGAATTGAGCAGACTAGTGGCAGCTTCAAAAGTACACATAAACCTAGCAACATTGTTTCACTGTTGTCCAGCCTGAATTTAAAGGCCGAACGATAAAAGGATCTTTGGAAAATCATGATGATTAACAAGGTTGCCCAAACTTTCGCATCCCACCGTATATATATATATATATTTATATATATATATATATATATATATATATATACGGTGGGATGCGAAAGTTTGGGCAACCTTGTTAATCATCATGATTTTCCTGTATAAATCGTTGGTTGTTACGATAAAAAATGTCAGTTAAATATATCATATAGGAGACACGCACAGTGATATCTGAGAAGTGAAATGAAGTTTATTGGATTTACAGAAAGTGTGCTATAATTGTTTAAACAAAATGAGGCAGGTGCATAAATTTGGGCACTGTTGTCATTTTATTGATTCCAAAACCTTTAGAACTAATTATTGCAACTCAAGTTGGCTTGGTAAGCTCAGTGACCCCTGACCTACATACACAAGTGAATCCAATTATGAGAAAGAGTATTTAAGGGGGTCAATTGTAAGTTTCCCTCCTCTTTTAATTTTCTCTGAAGAGTAGCAACATGGGGGTCTCAAAACAACTCTCAAATGACCTGAAGACAAAGATTGTTCACCATCATGGTTTAGGGGAAGGATACAGAAAGCTGTCTCAGAGATTTCCGCTGTCTGTTTCCACAGTTAGGAACATATTGAGGAAATGGAAGACCACAGGCTCAGTTCAAGTTAAGGCTCGAAGTGGCAGACCAAGAAAAATCTCGGACAGACACAAGCGACGAACAGTCAGAGTCAACCCACAGACCAGCACCAAAGACCTACAACATCATCTTGCTGTAGATGGAGTCACTGTGCATCGTTCAACCATTGAGTTATTTGGCCGAAACAAGGGGCGTTATGCATGGAGGAAAAAGAACACAGCATTCCAATAAAAACACCTGCTACCTACAGTAAAATATGGTGGTGGTTCCATCATGCTGTGGGGCTGTGTGGCCAGTGCAGGGATTGGGGATCTTGTCAAAGTTGAGGGACGCATGGATTCCACTCAGTATCAGCAGATTCTAGAGACCAATGTCCAGGAATCAGTGACAAAGCTGAAGCTGCGCCGGGGCTGGATCTTTCAACAAGACAACGACCCTAAACACTGCTCAAAATGCACTAAGGCATTTATGCAGAGGAACAAGTACAACGTTCTGGAATGGTCATCTCAGTCCCCAGACCTGAATATAACTGAAAATCTGTGGTGTGACTTAAAGGGAGCTGTCCATGCTCGGAAGACATCAAACCTGAATGAACTAAAGATGTTTTGTAAAGAGGAATGGTCCAAAATACCTTCAACCAGAATCCAGACTCTCATTGAAACCTACAGAAAGCGTTTAGAGGCTGTAATTTCTGCAAAAGGAGGATCTACTAAATATTGATTTCATTTCTTTTTTTGTGGTGCCCAAACTTATGCACCTGCCTAATTTTGTTTAAACAATTATAGCACACTTTCTGTAAATCCAATAAACTTCATTTCAGTTCTCAAATATCACTGTGTATGTCTCCTATATGATATATTTAAATGACATTTTTTTATCGTAACAACCAATGATTTATACAGGAAAATCTTCTTTCGCATCCCACTGTATATGATTATACAGCTAGACTTGCCAATATTCTTAATACAGTTCCTATGTTTGTGTGTTAAAAACAAAAGAAGAGTTATTTACAGTGACTTCATGTTTGGATCTCATGTATTTGTTATGTTTTGTGTTCACAGAAGCAGAAAAGATACTCATTATACCGTATAGTGTAAGGTAAGCTCAATGATACAGCAGAAACAACAGAAAGCATAGAGTTAAACTGTTGTTACTGGGAAGGAGTCTTGAACAATCACAGCCAGCCTCACACACAGCCTGTGTGGGAAATTCCCCAGGCAGGAGCTGCTGGAATTATTATTCACCAGAGAGAGAAGCTGAACAGACATTCACTCCACTAAGAGCTGTGTTTTATGAAGAGGCCAAAATAGGTATTTAAAACAGTTATATAATGTTCCTACTGTTAATATAGTGATTAGAATTGTATACTGAACCAGTTATATGTGTGTTTACTTACAGTTCCACCAAATTAAATCCCAAACTTCAAAGTTCACAATCCAAATTTAAATTCCATATTGCAATCCAAATTGCATACAACCATACCAGATCATACTCAACCAATCTGCAAATAGTTACTGCTAACTGCATACTGCCAACTGCGACCAAATTCAGCAAGAAGAACTATTAGTTAGACCTCAGATATACCTCTCAGAGAGATCATAAAGTGCTTAAATAACTTAAAGTGAGAGTACAGATACTGAAGAGAGAAATATAGCCACCATTTTATGTTGAATGACAAGATTGAACAGTTGAACCACCATCTTATGCATGTATGCATGTTATGTACATGGACTATCTGCTGCGGAGGCGGCAGTGTTATATATGAAGAAAAGTTGAAGTTAATAAAGAAGTTTTTGCAAGCATTTGGTGTGCTCTTTAAACCTACTGTTTCCATAGAATGGTGCTAGAGGAATTACAGAGTAAGGCTTAGTTCACACGAACGTGTGTGATCTGTGGCCGTATTGCGGCCCGCAAATCGCGGGCGGCAGTAGACGGCCACAGTTCCGTGTGCATTCCGCATCACGGAATCAGACCCATTCACTTCAATGGTTCCGCAAATCCGGAATCGCGGAATGGCCGCACGGGACGGGACCCCTCGGAAGCACTATGTAGTGCTTCCATGGGGTTACATCCCGTACCTTCGTTCCGCAAAAAGATAGAACATGTCCTATCTTTTAGCGGAACGGGCGGATCGCGGACCCATTAAAGTGAATGGGTCCGTGATCCGATGCGGCTGACCTACGGCCGGCGATCGTGCATTGCGGCCTGCTATTTGCGGGCCACAGCACGAGCACGGGTCACACTCGGCCTAATTGACAGTCTGGTTAGACTAAAAGTCGACCTGCAAGGGTACCTGACCACACCACCAGGCACAGGCGTCATCATCTTGCAAGGGCCTGGGAGCATCTACTCTGGACAAGGGACCAGTGGGTTTCAGTGCTGTTCACTGATGAAAGTCGATTCACACTGAGCAGAAATAATTGTGACCAACGATGTTAGAGATGTGAAGGAAAGCTCTATGCATCAGCCACTGTGGTCACCAGATGAGCCTTTGGTGGTGGTGGTGTTACAGTGTGGGCAGGTGTGTCTACTCAATACAGAAGTGCCCTACACTTTGTGAATGGCACAGTGAAAAGCCCATACTACTTGAATAACATCATTAATCAAGTCATTGTGCCTCTGCATGAACAACACATGCCTAATTTAATCTTTATGGACAACAATGTGCCAGCTCATCAAGGTTGCATCATTAGGGAGCGGCTGCTGGAGACTAGGGTACCTCAAATGGATTGGCCTACACTTTCTCCAGACCTGAATCCAATTGAAAACCTATAGGATCAGCTGAGTCGCTGTGTGGAGGCTCAGGACTCTGTACCCCAGAACCTCAATGAACTGAGGGCCGTCTTTCAAGAAGAGTGGGATGCCATGCCTCAGCAGACAATAAGTTAACTTGTGAATAGTCAACTTGTTGTCAAGCTGTAATTGATGTTCAAGGCCACATGACAAGTTATTGAGACATTGACATTTTTGTGGGAGTGTACCCACCACTGATGTTGGCTTTTGTTTTAATAAATTGTTTGAGATGAGGAATCACCATTGCATGCTTCTACTTAAATGCCCTAATTTTATGATATAATATCACTGTAGCATGAGCTTTTTAAGTTTTCCATAAATTTCACCTGAAAACCAAATATCTCTAACTTTTTGTGAGTGGGCTATCTTGAAAATTTGAAAAATTGGTTCTAGAATTCTAACCCATCTTATGTCCCAAAAAAATAAAATGACATTTACATTTTATTACCACATAAAGTAACACATGTCAGATTTGCAAAAAACGGGCCAGGGCAAGAAGGTGAAAACTGGCCTGGGATAGAAGGGGTTAAACAATCGCAGATGCCTCTATGTCTGGGGTACTGCACTATCAACAGTTTAGCATGATAAAAACTGCTAACAGTCACCCTTTACAACTAAAAAATACTCCCCCCCCCCTCTATTTTATTGTAGTACTTTTTGAGACTTATGTGCAAATAACTTTTGCAATTCTGATTTCTCCATAGTACTTTGATTGAATGTCCACAACAAAATGTTACTGCCAGAAAAACATCTAAGACTTCATCTAAAACACCAGGTTATGTGATCTTATATTATCCTTGAAATTCTACATAAATGGATTGTAGTAAAAGTAATATCTCTATATAATGACGCCTTCCATTCTAGAAAGGCTACAATTACAAGTAGCGTCTACAGGTTTTAATGATAACACTTGGAAATATCTAAAATTAAATATGATTTTCCATTTCATGATTTAAAATGTTTTCCATATTTATGAGTATGTCTCATAGTCCTGTCAAATGCCTTCCATTTCCTATTTTAATCCCTCTACCGGACATATTAGGCTGCCTTCATTTTAAACTAATCTCAATTTTTGCTGGTAAGAAACAGATTGGAGGAGCAGTGATCTAGTGCGGTAAAATGTTGACCCAGATAGAGCGTGTTATTGGAGGTCACCCAGACAGGTCACCTCATCTCAGCACAGCAAGTAAATAAGACTTCCAAATGTTTCATGTAAGGGATGGGATACATTCAGATATTAGATACATTCAGATATTAGAAAACTTTCCCTGACTGTACAAAATGTCCATTTGTCATTCTTCATTTTTATCTATCTATCTATCTATCTATCTATCTATCTATCTATCTATCTATCGTATCCAGTTATCTACCTATCTAATATATATTTATCTATTTTCAACTTTGTAGATATAAAGGTGGAATCTGATTGGCTGCTAAGCCATTTCTACTTTACACCAGTTTGATAAATCCCCCCCCATAATGTTTTTATCATGTTTGAAGCAGGAGAAATTGGCAAGTGTAAGGGTGGGTTCACATCACGTTTATGCCTCAGTTTGACGTATATGTTAGAAAAAAAAGATACAAAAACGCAGCACACCACGTTCTTGTATCCTGCACAGTCCAGTAAAAAAGTACACTTCATTTTTTTTTTACAATAGAACTCTATGGAGAACGGATACATCCATTTAACATATATGTTTTTTGTATACCTCAAACCAGGGCTGCTCAACCTGCGGCCCTCCAGCTGTTGCAAAACTATGACTCCCAGCATGCCTGGACAGCCTACAGCTATTAGGGCATGTTTTGTAACAGCTGGAGGGCCGCAGGTTGAGCATCCCTGCTTTAAACGGATGGAAAAACATGATGTGAATCCGGCCTAAGGAGCTTAGCAGTGCATCACAGCGTGCTGTTTATGGGGTTGCAAAAGTCAGCTATGCCAGTCAGAGTGTCCATGGTGGCCCCATCCACTGAGGAAAGTGCATAAAACATGTAAGTGACCGGCAGAATATAATATGGCCTGCTCTATGAATCGCATTACCTGGAGAAGAGATGGCACAGGCATTCACTATGGGAAGAAGAGAAGTCAGTGAAGGCAGTGTGATCCTCTTGACAATGCTCTCCTGGGAAACCTTGGATCCTAACATGTCCCCCCCCCTACCTAACATTGTAAAGACCAAGCAGGATAATGCCGTACTGTAAAGCATGTTCAAAACTGGTTTGAAGAACAAGACAAAGGATTTAACCCATTAGTGACCAGTAATAGGCCTTTTTATGATGGTCACCGATAGGCCTTAGTTTAGGCAGGAGATCCGTGCAGCTTCTGTTCTAATAGCCTGGATTTGCAGAAGCGCTAATTCGACCTGTTTAACCCCTTAGATAATCATCATGATCAATAGTGACTGTGGCATTAAAGCACTTTAAAGGGAGGGAACACCCTCTGTCAGGCATTGGTACCTCTGCGAATAAGTTTGCTGGGTGTTGATGTCTTAGCATGGCAACCGGGGTCCTAATTAAGGCCCCCAGGCCTGCCCTCAGTGTATCTAGTGCAGTCTGATAGTGCCAGTATAGTACTGACAGTATAATACAGTGCACTGCATAAACAGTACAGTGTATTATAGAAATTATCAGAAGATCACCAGTAAAAGTCCTCTTGTGGGACTAATAAATTCTAAAATTAAAAGTTAAGAAAATGTTATCAAATAAAAATTCTCCAAGTTAAAATAAGCACCCTGGAAAAAAAATAAAAATAAAAGTGGCCCCATTTTGTAATTGGGTCCAAATTGACAGAATGCAGGGCCAAGTAGGCGGGGCCAGCAATACCATATTGTGGCATATTATACCGCCTCAACAGAGCCAAATACCACAGTGCATCACAAAATACTGCCGCCAGCAGCAGAAAATACATCCCCATAAACAGCCACTGGCTGGCCCTGAGGAGGGCTCAGGTGGTGCGGTATTCCAGACCTTGCAGGGGAATTATATGTGAGGTCACGGTGTGAGCAATAGGTGGGCCGAGGTAAATACAGTTCTGGATACTCACGGTTATGTCGTCTCTGGACAGGCTTGCATAAGTGAAGAGGAGAACGGCACAAGGATTCTTTGGGGCACACTCTAGTGTAAGGGACACTGGCCAGATGGTGGTTCGAGGTGCCCTTGGTGGTCTGTATTAATGTGTCTATGGCAAGGTCCCTTGTAATCGTGACGCCAGTACCTTTTGTATGGAGGTACAACCATTTACTATAGTGTTAATTGAGGATTTTGAGACTGAGGCAAGCAGGATGAAATTCAAGGTGGAACTTTACTGAAGATGACTTCTGATAGCAGTATATCCAAAGTCTTAAACAGTCTCTTAGTATAGAGGTAACACTGCTGCAGAGGTGGGACCCACACCCAGTATCCTAGAACTATGCCCCCAATGTCCAAGATAGGAATACCCCTGTAATGCAAATAGCATACATGTATTCTCAATGACAGGGCCGGGTTTCTGCATCATCATTTTACTTGGCCCTGGCAATAAAGAAGGAGAGAGAAAAGGTGACTGAGGTAGCAGCAGGAGCGAGGATGCACAGAGTGGCTCAGGCCCACCCTTGGGACACTACACTGCTCATTTGCATATGGATCAAAAGTACTTTGCCTTCAGAATGAAGCAACACACTTTTAAATGAAAGCTATCGTTACATTCGGCTGAGCTAGTCCTGCTGTGCCTGGTTTATCAATGATTCCCTGGTGACAGACTCCCTATAAAAAAGTGTCATATTGATGATGTGTAATCAGGATATTCTGTAGACAGAAGAGATGACATTTCAAACACTGTGCAAAGTATCTTTATTATTGCAGATATTGCCAGGAAGTGTCATTAGACCTTATATCAAATATAATTACTAGCAGACTTTAGACAGTGATTGTACTACAGGCATCAAATGGAAGTGGCACCAGACCACAGTTAATGACTGTAGATACAAAGCAAGAGGTGTTATCAGTCCGTAGTCAATAATTGTAGACATGAAGTATGGGCAGCATGATCGCTCAGTCGTTAGTAGAGTTTAGAGGACACCTGGATGTTCGGGTTCGACGGGTTTGGCCGAACTTCACAAAACTTCACAAAAAAGTTCGAGTTTGGGACCCGAACTTGACCCCGAACCCTATTGAAGTCAATGGGGACCCGAACTTTGGAGCACTAAAATGGCTCTAAAAAAGTCCTAGAGGGCTGCAAAAGGCAGCAACATGTGGTTAAGAGCATGGCAAGAGCTCCGCAAACAAATGTGAATAGGGAAATGACTTAAAATAACATAAAATATGTAAAAATTAAAAATTATAATCTTGATCTTGGAGGAGGAGATCCATATGGAGTAGGAGGTTGAGGAGGCGGTTGATGTGGCAGTGTAGGTGGAAGCGGCAGTAAAGGAGGAGGAGGTAGCCTACACAGTTTTTTTGTTTTGTTTTTTATTTTATAATATTTCAAATTTGGGTAGACCCCAAAACATTGAGAAAAATAAAAAACAAACAAAGAGAAAGTACGCTGGAGTACAACAATGGCTGGGTGAGGCCGGTATACATGTCTATTCTGCACAAGGTACGGACAAGTCCTATGGGATCCCTGCCTGGTTAATTTTAATGAACGTGAGCTTGTCCACATTGGCTGTGAACAGGCGGCTGCGCTTGTCTGTGATGACGCCCCCTGCCGTGCTAAACACACGTTCAGATAATACAATGGCTGCAGGGCAGGCCAGCACCTCCAAGGAGTAAAGGGCAAGTTCAGGCCATGTGCCCAAATTGGAGACCCGGAAGTTGAAGGGGACAGACCCATCATTCAGTACGTGTAGGCGTGTGCATACATACTGCTCCACCATGTCGCACGTCCCTGTGACGTCCACGATCCAATTAGATATCTTCCCTATAAACTTTCGATGTTCTTTTATGCTCCTACCATGGTGTTCACGGGTAGCAGGGAATCAGGGTTCCATGCCGGAGAGGGAGCCTGAGAAAGGGATACCAAATCCAAGGGAGGTCGATGGCTGAAATGTGATCGAGCGGAAATGTGGGACAAGTTGTTAAAGCGGAAGCATCAAAGTAAAGGAGGGAGCGCGCGGCAATTACCCACTCCCGACTCGGGGAGGTAGTGACGATAAACAACAATACAGGACTCTTAAGATGCCCTGTTATTGGAATAATTGCTTAAAAATTACAGGGAATGTCACTGCAGTGTTTTGGATTAGGAAACATTAGACAGGAGAGGCCCTGCTGCCGCTTTGTTGACTCAAGATAACTTCTGCGTGATCGCACGTCCCCGTGACGTCCATGATCCAATTAGATATCTTCTCTATCAACTTTCAATGTTCTTTTATGGGCCTACCATAGTGATCATGGGTAATGGGGAATCAGGGTTCGGCGCCGGAGAGAGAGCGTGAGAAAGGGAGACCACATCCAAGGGAGGTCAATGGCTGAAATGTGATTGAGCGGAAATGTGGGACAAGTTGTTAAAGTTGAAGGATCGAATGAAAGGAGGGGGCGTTCGTAAATATTAGAAATTTAAGTCCCTGTCACCTATGCAGAGCAGGGGTTTATTCACGGCAAAACTGGTAAAATGTCACCCGAGAATGTAACAGACGATTTTTTTTTTATTTTGGTCCCTGTCACCTATGCAGAGCAGGGGTTTGCATACGGCAAAAATTTAAAAATGTCACCTGAGAATGTAACAGATGATTTTTAGAAATGTAGGTCCCTGTCACCTATGCAGAGGAGGGGTTTGTACACTGCAAAAATTGTAAAATGTCACCTGAGAATGTAACAGACGATTTTTAGAAATGTAGGTCCCTGTCACCTATGCAGAGCAGGGGTTTGCATATGGCAAAAATTGTAAAATGTCACCAGAGAATGTAACAGACGCTTTTGCACCCTGCTCCCTCTTTTGCTGTGCTGGTGCCGCTGTGCGACCACCACCTCTTCCTTCAAACTGCACACGTCACTCGCATGACCTTGATTCCATGTGGAGTCTAGTACCTCATCATCCTCCACATCATTTTCCACCCAATCTTTACCCCTGCCCTCCTTGTCGGTCTGCAGACTGCACAAAGCCGCAGCAGTTGGTACCTATGTTTTGTCATCATCAGAGACGTGCTGCGGTGGTCTTTCCATGTCCTCATCCTGAAACATAAGTGGTTGGGCATCAGTGTACTCAATCTCTTCCACTTCTGGGGCAGGGCTATGTGGATGGCCCACGGAAACCCTGCCAGCAGAGGCATAAAAAAGCAGAAGAGACTGCTGCATTAGGCTACTTTCACACTTGCGTTAGGAGCGGATCCGTCTGGTGTCTGCACAGACGGATCCGCTCCTATAATGCAAACGCTTGCATCCGTTCAGAACGGATCCGTTTGCATAACTGTTTATTTCAGATCTGATTTTTCACTTCGGAAAACTCAGATCCGACAGTATATTCTAAACACAGAAGCGTTCCCATGGTGATGGGGACGCTTCATGTTAGAATATACTGAGAACTGTGTACACGACTGCCCCCTGCTGCCTGGCAGATGCTGCCAGGCAGCAGGGGGCAGACCCCCCCCCCCCCTCCTGTATTTAACTTATTGGTGGCCAGTGCGGCCCCCCCTCCCTCCCCAGTATTAAATATAACCAGTGCGGCCTCCCCCTCCCTCCCTCCCCAGTATTAAATATGACCAGTGCGGCCCCCTCCCTCTATATTTATTGGTGGCCAGTGCGGATTCCAAGTATTGTGAGCAGTGCGGCCTCCCCTCTCCCCCCCTAATTAAAATCACCCCCCCCCCCCCATCATTGGTGGCAGCGGAGAGTACCGATCGGAGTCCCAGTTTAAATCGCTGGGGCTCCGATCGGTTACCATGGCAACCAAGACGCTATTGCAGTCTTGGCTGCCATGGTTACTTGGCAATAAATACAAGCATTATACTTACCTGAAGAGCTGCGATGTCTGACCGGCCGGGAGCTCCTCCTACTGGTAAGTGAAAGGTCTGTGCGGCGCATTGCCTATAGCACAGACCTGTCACTTACCAGTAGGAGGAGCGCCCGGCCGGTCAGACATCGCAGCTCTTCAGGTAAGTATAATGCTTGTATTTATTGCTAAGTAACCATGGCAGCCAAGACTGCAATAGCGTCTTGGTTGCCATGGTAACCGATCGGAGCCCCAGCGATTTAAACTGGGACTCCGATCGGTACTCTCCGCTGCCACCAATGATGGGGGGGGGGTGATTTTAATTAGGGGGGGAGAGGGGAGGCCGCACTGCTCACAATACTTGGAATCCGCACTGGCCCGGCCACCAATAAATATAGAGGGAGGGGGCCGCACTGGTAATATTTAATACTGGGGAGGGAGGGAGGGGGAGGCCGCACTGGTCATATTTAATACTGGGGAGGGAGGGAGGGGGAGGCCGCCGCACTGGTAATATTTAATACTGGGGAGGGAGGGGGAGGCCGCACTGGTCATATTTAATACTGGGGAGGGAGGGAGGGGGAGGCCGCCGCACTGGTAATATTTAATACTGGGGAGGGAGGGGGGCCCGCACTGGCCACCAATAAGTTAATTACAGGAGGAGGGGGGGTCTGTACACAGTTCTCAGTATATTCTAACATGAAGCGTCCCCATCACCATGGGAACGCCTCTGTGTTAGAATATACTGTCGGATCTGAGGTTTACGATGTAACTCAAATCCGATGGTATATTCTAACATAGAGGCGTTCCCATGGTGATGGGGACGCTTCAAGTTAAAATATACCATCGGATCGGAGAAAACTCCGATCTGATGGGGACTCCTGACTTTGCATTGAAAGTCAATGGGGGACGGATCCGTTTGAAATTGCACCATATTGTGTCAACGTCAAACGGATCCGTCCCCATTGACTTGCATTGTAAGTCTGGACGGATCCGTTTGGCTCCGCACGGCCAGGCGGACACGAAAACGCTGCAAGCTGCGTTCAGGTGTCCGCCTGCTGAGCGGAGCGGAGGCCAAACGGTGCCAAACTGATGCATTCTGAGCGGATCCGCATCCACTCAGAATGCATTGGGGCTGTACGGATCCGTTCGGGGCCGCTTGTGAGAGCCTTCAAACGGAACTCACAAGCGGAGCCCCGAACGCTAGTGTGAAAGTAGCTTTACTTGGGGCTCAGACTGCTTGGCTGATTTGCAAGTGGGTGAGTTGAAAGACAGATGGCAATGGGCTGTAGGTGCCAACTCTGATCTTTCAGCAGGGAACTGGGTTGGAGACAATGTGAAGGAACTGGAGGCACTGTCAGCCACCCAATCTACTATCGCCTGTACTTGTTCTGGCCTCACCATTCGTACTGTCCTAAATGCAGTGTAGGCTGCAAATGTACTTTCTAGCGCAAAAGATGAGCATTTGTCACCCAACGATGTAACAGACAAATTAGTGAAATGGTGGAATTTATTTCCCTATCCACTAGGTAGAGCAGGGGTATATCACAGCCAAAAATTAGTAAATGTCACCCAAAAATGTAACAGACGAATTATTGAAATGTCTTTCCCTGTCCACTAGGTAGAGTAGGGGTATATCACAGCCAAAAATTGGTGAATTTCACCCAACAATGCAACAGACGAATTAGTGAAATGTATTCCCCTGTCTACTAGGTAGAGCAGGGGTATATCACAGTCAAAAATTTGTGAATTTCACCCAACAATGTAACAGACGAATTAGTGAAATGTATTTCCCTGTCCACTAGGTAGAGCATGGGTATATCACAGCCAAAAATTGGTGAATTTCACCCAACAATGTAACAGACGAATTAGTGAAATGTATTTCCCTGTCTACTAGGTAGAACAGGGGTATATCACAGCCAAAAATTGGTGAATTTCACCCAACAATGTAACAGACGAATTAGTGAAATGTATTTCCCTGTCTACTAGGTAGAACAGGGGTATATCACAGCCAAAAATTGGTGAATTTCACCCAACAATGTAACAGACGAATTAGTGAAATGTATTTCCCTGTCCACTATGTAGAGCAGGGGTATATCACAGCCAAAAATTTGAACTCCGGTTTACTCCCACACTTCAAAGACATACTGATAGGGAACTTAGATTGTAAGCCCCATTGTGGGACAGAGAGATGCTACTTTCTGTAGAGCGCTAAAATATCAGCACTGTATGTCAGCAAAATAAATACAGAAATGAGTAAATTAGATTAAATAAATTAAGCTGAGGTGCCATAAGACTGTAGTCAACAATCATACATATGAAGTAGAGGTACCATCAGACAGCAGTGAATGATTGTAGATGTGAACTGGAGATGTCATAAGACGGTAGTCAATGATTGTATATATGAAGTAGCGGTACCATCAGACTGCAGTCAATGATTTTAGACATGAAGTGAAGGGTGCCATCAGACTGCAGTCAATGATTGTACATATGAAGTAAAGGTAGCATCAGACTATAATCAATAATTGTAGATAGGAGGTGGAGGTACCATCAGACCACAGTCAATAATTTTAGATATGAAGTGGGAGGTTTCATCAGACCATAGTCTGAGATTTTAGATATGAAGTTGAGGTACCATCAGACGGTTGTCAATGATTGTGGATATGAAGTGGAGGTACTATCAGACCGTAGTCACAGATTGTAGATATGAAGTAGAAGTACCATCAGACCATAGCCAGTGATTGTGGATATGAAGTGGAGGTAAACAGTGAAATGGAAGTAATCCAGAGGTGAGACAGCACCACTTTGAACTCTATCCCTTCGCTTCCCAAGTGATCATAAGATGAAGGGAAAACCGCAACACTCAATGTCTTCAGAGTAATTGTAGAGTTTTACTCATTATAGAACAAAACATACCATGCAACAGCTCTCTGCAAACCAAATAAAGTACAAAAATGCATTATAATTGCTAATGCTATGCTTATAAATTAGAGATGCTTGGCAAATACATTTTGTACAAAATTATTTGAGCTCATCTGCCTCACGTCAAGGCGATCTGTGCAAGACGGGAACCTAACACTAAATTCTACCTGTTATGTGCCATGACGGCTACCATACAATTCAGGGAGTGTAGGTTCCACATGCATGCTGGACCCATTTTAATATTTATCATCTTTGGTGCCAAAATGGCCTCCATTATATCCAAGGAATGCAGATACCAACAGGCATGCCGAGCCCACTCCACACCTCTCCTGGGGCCAAATGACCACCAATGAATGCAATGAGAGTCCACCCTATACCTCTCCAGTGATTGTAGATATGAAGTGGAGGTGCAATCAGACCACAGTCAATGATTGTAGATATGAGGATGAGGTACCATCAGACCGTAGTCAATGATTGTAGATATGAAGTGGAGGCACCATCAGACCCTAATCAATGATTGTAGATATGAAGTGGAGATGCCATCAGACCACAGTCAATGATTATAGACATAAAGTGGAGATGCCATCAGACCAAAGTCAATAACTGTAGACATGAAGTGGAGGCACCATCAGACCTTACAACCAGTGATTTTTTTATTTTAATTTTATCAAAAAAGTTAGGCCTCTTTCACGCGGGCGTCGCGTGTGAGGGCCGGATAGGATGCGGGTGGTTCGCGGGAAAATGCATGATTTTCTGCGCGAGTGCAAAGCGTTTTAAAGCGTTTTGCATGTGCGTGAGAAAAATTGGCATGTTTGGTACACAGACCCGAACCTCTTCACAATAGTTCGGGTTTAGGTTAGGTGTTGTGTAGATTTTATTATTTTGCCTTATAACATGGTTATAAGGGAAAATAATAGCATTCTTAATACAGAGTGCTTAGTAAAATAGGGATGGAGGGGTTAAAAAAAAACAAAAACAAATTTAACTCACCTCATCCACTTGTTTGCGCAGCCCGGCTTATCTTCTTTCTTCTTCTTTGATGACCTGGGAGGAAACGGACCTTTGGTGACGTCACTGCACTCATTACATGGTCCATCGCCATGGTGATTGACAATGTGATGGACCATGTGATGAGCGCAGTGATGTCATCAAAGGTCCTTTTCCTCCCAGGTCATCAAAGAAGAAGAAAGAAAAGAAGCCGGGCTGCACGAACAAGTGGATAAGGTGAGTTTAATTATTTATTTTTATTTTTTAATCCCTCCATCCCTAATTTACTTAGCATTCTGTATTAATAATGCTATTATTTTCCCTTATAACTATGTTATAAGGGAAAATAATAATGATCAGGTCCCCATCCGGATCATCTCCCAGCAACCATGCGTGAAAATCGCACCGCATCCGCACTTGCTTGCGGATGCTTGCGATATTTACGCAGCCCCATTAACTTCTATGGGGCCTGCAAACGCACAATATAGAGCATGCTGCGATGTTCACGCAACGCACAAGTGATGCATGAAAATCACCGCTCATGTGCACAGCCCCACAGAAATGAATGGGTCCGGATTCAGTGCGGGTGCAATGCGTTCACCTCACGCATCGCACCCACGCAGAAAACTCGCCCGTGTGAAAGGAGCCTTATTTCTGTTCAGAATTTATTATTGCAGTTCTAGAAAGAATGAAAGATGTTTTATATTTTCATCTTTCAAGGTTAAGCAGCCAGGTCACCCATGTTCCTATTCATAAGGAGCAGAGTAATACTTTTACATTATTTTGAATATGTATCTCTCAATGTATTCAATGCCATCAACTTATAATAAAAAAAACTGTTTACTAAACTACAGTACATTATGAAAGGATTCTGCACAGAGTGACTCATCGGACTGCAATGTTTAAAAATGGACTGTATGTTTCTAATTGTATTTTCATTTATTTCCTCACAAACCCACTAATTCAAGAGGGAAATAACACTGCAGTATTTTTATGGCGCCATAACTAAACCTTACCTGCAGAGGGCGCTCCTGAATAAAAATCCAACATTTTCCTTCTGGCTTTGAAGTCTGCCTAGCATCAAAGCGGAGGGGGATTTTGTCTCTAAATAAAGAAGATTCTTACTCTGTATATAATTGTAATTCAAAGCCGGCGGAATAGTATGAATCTCTCCTGAAGACTACAATGCAGCCTAATCTGTTTGTTAAAATGTGCTTCAGGCACCATGTAATAATGATTCAATTAGATTGCATATTCTTCAGGCTTTTCCGAGGCCACCTATTTACTAAAGTGGATTTACAGTCTCTTAGATACAATGTTTCGCTTTCGCATTTTATTAAATATTTTTCAGGATTTAATAATATATAGGTCTGAGTATAATAATAGAAATAAAATAATAGGCCATTAAAACCTGGACTGTTGAGAGGAGAAAGCTTTTATTATGCTGGATAACAGACACTGGGGGAAACTTATCCTAACCCCTTTTTAAGTCACTTTTGCAGTCTTTCTGTTGCTATAATTTGGGCAAAATTTTTCAAATGTTTGATAAATTTAGTGTAGCTTTAGGATGGCGTTCAAATCACCGCTCATTATGTCCATATTTTTGCTGTATTATAGAAGCAGAACAAGAAATATAATAGAAGTGGCAGATCTGGCACATAACTGAGGCTATAACTAACTATAATGGGGTCTGTCAGGCTTCTATTAGGGAGTATGTCATTTTACTAAACAAAATAATCCTGCATGTAGGACTTTTTGTCCCATATTTTTGATGAAATCCATGACATAGACCCCTAACTAAGTCTCCCATGCAGATGTGAATGCACCCTATGTCTAACACTTGAGATGCTACTCTACATCACTATTTAACTGGCGTAAGAAGAAAACAAATTTTAAAACGTTAACGTTGCAAAATTTGGCTTAAAGAAGCACTCCTACAAAAAAAATATTCTCTGACCTGTTAGAAAGGTACATAATGTAAACTGCAGTGAAGGTAATCTTCTTACCAGTGACTGTATTTTTGAGTTATAACCTCCCTTCTGATCCTCAGCTGTGTGATATGAGCAACTCTGATCTCCAACTGACACAGGACAGGAAGTCAGTTACTTCAATATTCATTCCTATAACACTGAGGGCTCATTTAGATGCAATGTGTTCGGTTCTGTGGCCCCTCAAAATATGTAGAGCATGGCCTATTCTTGTCCGCAAGTATAGGCATTTCTATATATGTCTGGCACTGTGCGTTTTGTAAAATACAGAACACACACGGCTGGGTGTTTTGCAGATCTGCAATTTGGGCTTCTGTCAAACTAATTTTTCATTTTTGGGCATATTAAAAACCTTATTGTACGACTATTCAATATATAGGGCTCTTACCTTGTTCTGTGGCTTCGTTTCATTACAAATCAAGCTTTTAAAATATGCAAATTACTTCACTACTAGCAAGTAGGGCGTTTACTTGCTGGTAGCCGCCGCATCCTCCTTTTAAAAAAACGCCCCCTCCTCCTGTTGATTGACAGGGCCAGCGAGCGCTCTCCTCCTCCGGCTGGCCCTGCCTGCATTTTAAATCCCGCGCCTGCGCCTTACGTGTCTTCATTCGGCGCAGCCGCTCTGAGAGAAGGACGCTCACATGACACAGCTGAGGGTCAGAAAGGAGGTTGGAACTCACAAATACAGTCACTGGTAGGAAAATTGCCTTCCCTACATGTTATATCATCAGCGTGTCCTCTCTGCTGCAGCTCTCTCCCTATAACTCTCACAGCGTCTAACATTAGATCTCGCTGGTGGCAGTTGAAAGATAGATCTGATCATGTGTGTCCACCGCGGCAATGTTACCGGGGTGAACCGAGAAATAAGGAACACAATTTATTAATTCAGTGGCTATACTAAATTGTTAAATACATGCAATTACATAGGAATTCAGCTCCGGGTTTTGGCTTGACAACCACTTTCCCACCCATTTTTCAAAACAGGAGTGGTGTAAAAATTGCAAATGTCACAACATTTCTGTTTAAAAAAATAAGCCCCCAAAATGGTCATGGGTGTTATTTTATGAGAAATTGGAGTCCTTAACAAGATTATGCCATGATCAATCTAAAAAAAAGAAATTCACATAATATAGTACAAGAACATCTCTTTCTAACAAAGCTAGAACCAGCCCTTTACCTCACATGGACCCAGAGATCTCCCCACTCACTGCTGTAATTGTTCTGCTAGATTCATTTCAGGCATGCCCTTTCTACTGTAGCTATTTCCCTGTCACTGCCGCAGCTTCTAACAGAACATATACAGACGTGGACAAAATTGTTGGTACCCTTTGGTCAATGAAAGAAAAAGTCACAATGGTCACAGAAATAACTTTAATCTGACAAAAGTAATAATAAATTAAAATTCTATAAATGTTAACCAATGAAAGTCAGACATTGTTTTTCAACCATGCTTCAACAGAATTATGTAAAAAAATAAACTCATGAAACAGGCATGGACAAAAATGATGGTACCCCTAACTTAATATTTTGTTGCGCAACCTTTTGAGGCAATCACTGCAATCAAACGCTTCCTGTAACTGTCAATGAGACATCTGCACCTCTCAGCAGGTATTTTGGCCCACTCCTCATGAGCAAACTGCTCCAGTTGTGTCCGGTTTGAAGGGTGCCTTTTCCAGACTGCATGTTTCAGCTCCTTCCAAAGATGCTCAATAGGATTGAGGTCAGGGCTCATAGAAGGCCACTTTAGAATAGTCCAATTTTTTCCTCTTAGCCATTCTTGGGTGTTTTTAGCGGTGTGTTTTGGGTCATTGTCCTGTTGCAAGACCCATGACCTGCGACTGAGACCAAGCTTTCTGACACTGGCTAGTACATTTCTCTCTAGAATTCCTTGATAGTCTTGAGATTTCATTGTACCCTGCACAGATTCAAGACACCCTGTGCCAGACGCAGCAAAGCAGCCCCAGAACATAACAGAGCCTCCTCCATGTTTCACAGTAGGGACAGTGTTCTTTTCTTGATATGCTTCATTTTTTCGTCTGTGAACATACAGCTGATGTGCCTTGGCAAAAACTTCGATTTTTGTCTCATCTGTCCACAGGACATTCTCCCAGAAGCTTTGTGGCTTGTCAACATGTAGTTTGGCATATTCCAGTCTTGCTTTTTTATGATTCGTTTTCAACAATGGTGTCCTCCTTGGTCGTCTCCCATGTAGTCCACTTTGGCTCAAACAACGACGGATGGTGCGATCTGACACTGATGTTCCTTGAGCATGAAGTTCACCTTGAATCTCTTTAGAAGTCTTTCTAGGCTCTTTTGTTACCATTCGGATTATCCGTCTCTTAGATTTGTCATCAATTTTCCTCCTGCGGCCACGTCCAGGGAGGTTGGCTACAGTCCCATGGATCTTAAACTTATGAATAATATGTGCAACTGTACTCACAGGAACATCTAGTTGCTTGGAGATGGTCTTATAGCCTTTACCTTTAACATGCTTGTCTATAATTTTCTTTCTGATCTCTTGAGACAGCTCTTTCCTTTGCTTCCTCTGGTCCATGTCGAGTGTGGTACACACCATATCACCAAACAACACAGTGATTACCTGGAGCCATATATATAGGCCCAATGGCTGATTACAAGGTTGTAGACACCTGTGATGCTAATTAGTGGACACACCTTGAATTAACATGTCCCTTTGGTCACATTATGTTCTGTGTTTTCTAGGGGTACCATCATTTTTGTCCATGCCTGTTTCATGAGTTTATTTTTTTACATAATTCTGTTGAAGCATGGTTGAAAAACAATGTCTGACTTTCATTGGTTAACATTTATAGAATTTTAATTTATTATTACTTTTGTCAGATTAAAGTTATTTCTGTGACCATTGTGACTTTTTCTTTCATTGACCAAAGGGTACCAACAATTTTGTCCACGTCTGTAGCTGGTGGCAGTTGAAGATTTAAACTGAGCACGTGCGACCACCTTAGTGAGGTGGACTGATAAATAAGGAAAAGAACAACCAGCAGGGGGCGCCATACAGATATCATTTATTGAATAACTCAGTGGCCATACAACATTTTTAATGACATGCATTTACAAAAGCATTCAGATGCAGGTGCTGGTTTGAAAAATGTAGAATTTTTCATGGCACAACCCATTTAACCCCTTTTGAGTAAAGATAAGGGTGGACGCGTCTTCTGGTACAATTACTGGAACTCCTTAATTTTTGTCTCGGTGTGGAGAGTCTTGTATGCTTGCTGTCATTCCAGAAGATGCTGGGATTATATATTCCATACATTGGGTCTACATTCACTAGAGGATGAAGATATTGGGCTAAGGTTAATATGAAGATCTGCAGTGAGGTTTCCTTCCAGACACTTTAATCATCCTCCAGCCCAGTGGGAACCTTGGAAAAATGCTTGATTCACCTTTGATATTTATTAAACCTCATAAACGTACTTCTGTTCACCTTGCATGACCTGACCCAGAGTAATACACTCCGGATTTCTCTTCTGTTTCTGATTGTCATTTTGTACATGGAAAAGGTAAAGCAAACATAAATGACATATGTTCAGCCTTCCTGAGCTGGGGAGCCCACAGTTTGACAGAATAATTAATGGCCAAACGTCATGTATCCCATCACAGCTATAAATATTGTTAACCTTCATCTTCCAGAGGACTGGCAAGGCCAAATGTTACACAACTTGATTTGTCATATTTCTGCTTTTACAAAAGCCCTAAACTGACCAATAAAGATGTACAGTAGTAGAGTCACATTCAATGACGTACATCCTGGGGGGGAGGGGGGGGGGATGAAAATTAAAGGGAGTCTGTCAAGTAGTATTCACTCATCTATCTACCACTAATGGTCAGCAGAACGTTGCACAGGCACGCTAGATATACCTTTAGGTCATTTGCCTCCTTAGCAAATTTTCCCCAAAATGTTTTATCCTCTTGGCTATATCCAGTAGTGAAAGGTTCGATTCGGCTGCTTCGCAGAATTTTGATAAGAAATTTGCTTTGCCAAATTTCTTTTGTCACAAAGCACATTTCTTTGTAAGTAGTGAGTGCAATGACAGGGTGCGGCGATTGCGCCGATCCCCTTCATTGTACCCCTCAGATGCCGCATTTATACATTGAGTGTACAATAAAAATAATAATAATTATACCTAATGCATTTGCTCGTAACAGGCCGGCCACCACCATCTTGCTTGAAAGTCATACAGTACGTCACCGCCCACAGGATTTCGTCCGAGATCTTCAAGCAAGATGGTGGTGGCTGGCCCGTCGTGAGCAGATGGATCAGGTAAGTATTATTTAATAATTTTTTTCGTTTTATACACTATTTCGGGATAAATCGCTTAGCTATTGCGAAGCCACGAGGAAATTCGACTTAGCGGCGAATCAAATTTATCATAAAATTCGGATCAAAGTTTGATTTGCTCATCACTGATATCTAACGGCCTTGTGCAATGTTCTGCTGGACTCTAGTGGCAGTTAGAGGTGTTAAAACTAAATGACAGGCTCCGTATATAGAGGAAATGAGTTTCAGTGATGGTCAGTTCGCAGTGTTCGCCAGCGAACACATGCGGGCTTCCATCTTTAGTAAGATAAACTCACCCGTCCGGTGATGCACAGGTAGCCCTTACCTGTGACGGGAGCCGGTCTCAAAATCAAATGCAGTCACCGGGAGCAGGCAGTTCCGAAAACAGCCCGATGAAGGCCCCCGGCGGCTGTTCTCGGAACTGCCTGCTCCCGGTGACTTCATTTGATTTCAGACCAGCTCCCGGCACAGGTAAGGGATACCTGTGCATCGCCGGACGGGTGAGTCTACCTTACTAAAGATGGAAGCCCGCATGTGTTCGCTGGCGAACACTGTGAACTGACCATCACTGATGAGTTTATAGATAGATATTGACATGGGAAATAAAAAATAAAAAATCTACCCCCCATCCCATTTAAACAATAGGCAATTTTCTGATGATAATGTACATTCCCTTTCACTTTCAGATTCCCAGTACTTAGACCTGTAATGCTGCTTTCTATAGTACAATGGATTTTGGAACTCCCCTGCCCTGCATGTTATTACTAAGCATAGGGGAAATAATACTATGCTGATACTACAGGACCGATGTGCTGACAGCTCTTTGGTAGTTTTATGGTATTTCCACATGAGTGCATGAGTTACAATGTATATTTGCTGTGGATTTCACCCTATGCATTGCAAAAAGACGCAGTGAAAATCTGCAATATAAATTGACATGATGTGGATTTAAAACCCGCACCTCAGATCAGTATCTGTTGTAGAAATGTACTGTACTTGGACTTTCTGCCTGCAGTAGGCTAAATATACCCTTAAAGGGGAATTCTGGTAGGTAAAAGTTATCCTTTATCCATAGGATAGGGGATAACTATCAGATTGGTGGGGGTCCTACTACTGACATCCCCACAGGTCACAATAACGGGGTCCCGTACCCCCTGCAGGCCCCCTGCTGCTCCTTTGAAATGACTGGAGTGGCTGGTCACACATGCGTTTGGCCGCTCCATTAATTTCTATGGGAGTTCTGGAGATAGCCGAGTACAGAGCTCAGTTATCTCCGGAACTCCCATAGAAATGAATGGAGCAGCCGCGCGGATGTGTGACCGGCCGCTCCAGTCATTGCAAGGGAGCAGCAAGGGGCCTGCAGGGGGTACCGGGCCCCCGATCTGTTAGGGTCCTACTGCTGGGATCTGATAGTTATCCCCTATTCTGTGAATAGGGGATAACTTTTAGATACCGGAAAATACCCCTTTAAAGTGGATATGTTAGGTTGTTATATTTTCCCAACCTGAGGAAAATAATGGGAGAGAGGGATTGCTGAGGATCTATAGGTATATATATCGTTTTCTGCAATTTGATTCAGGATTATCCTGTTTATTTGTTAAGAGCTGCCATTTAGTGATGAGCGTTATTCTTGAAATTAAATTTGGATTCAATTTGGCTGAATCTGTTTGAATCAAAGTGCTCCAAATACCCTGAAAGTTGTGGACGACACCCTAGGGTCTCCCAGGACTGTATGCAACTCACTTCAACCCTCTAAACTAGAGTGAGCCGTGTATAGTGTAAGTTACTCCCAGTCCGGTTGTGTAATTTTTATATTCATACTCACTGGCATTCTGACGCTGTGCTCCGGCAAACCAGCGGCAAAATGCATTGAGAGGACTCCCGAGCTCACGCACATAATAGAGAGGACTCAAAGAGGAGTCCTCTCAATGCATTTTATGGCTGGTTTGCGGTAGCACAGCATCAGAATATAAAGTGAGTATGGAGATAAAAATGATATAAATGGACTGAGCGCCATTGACACTATACACTGCTTACTCCAGTTTTGGGGTGTTTTGAAGCTGCTGGATACCCTTTAACACCAATCTTAAAGTGACAGTAGCATATATGGCTAAGGGTAAATGTATGGTAATTGTAGGATCTTTTTCTGTTTAAATTTTTTTTTTTCTAAAAAATGTTTGTTTCTTTTTGCTGCAAATACCAGCAGGTGTGTATACACACACAACGCCTAGGGGTCATATGATCCTACTTTTTCATACATTATTTCCTGCCTTCTGATCTGAAAAATGACTGATGTCATTTTAAGAAATTCACAGAATCAAATCACCAAAGGTTTGAACTTGGATGTGACTAAAGTTTTGGAATTTAGGCTAAATTCCATTAGTTCTCCACTGTCATTGGTGGGGGAAGCAGGATGTACAGGCAATGTCTATGAGTGGACGGGGGAACTACGACTCACAGGCTTTCTCTATTAGGGGGTGGGGGTGTAGGACTCACAGGCTTTCTCTATAAGGGGGTGGGGATATACGACTCACAGGCTTTCTCTATTATGGGGTGGGGATGTAGGACTCACAGGCTTTCTTTATAAGGGGGTGGGGATATAGGACTCACAGGCTTTCTCTGTTAGGGGGTGGGGATGTAGGACTCACAGGCTTTCTCTATAAGGGGGTGGGAATATACGACTCACAGGCTTTCTCTATTAGGGGGCGGGGATGTAGGACTCACAGGCTTTCTCTATAAGGGGGTAGGGATATACGACTCACAGGCTTTCTCTATTATGGGGTGGGGATGTAAGACTCACAGGCTTTCTTTATAAGGGGGTGGGGATATAGGACTCACAGGCTTTCTCTGTTAGGGGGTGGGGATGTAGGACTCACAGGCTTTCTCGATAAGGTGGTGGGGATATAGGACTCACAGGCTTTCTCTGTTAGGGGGCGGGGATGTAGGACTCACAGGTTTTCTCTAATAGGGGGCTTGGAATGTAGGACTCACAGGCTTTCTCTATTAGGGGGCTTAGAATGTAGGACTCACAGGCTTTCTCTATTAGGGGGCGAGATTGTAGGACTCACAGGCTTTCTCTATTATGGGGCGGGATGTAGGACTCACAGGCTTTCTCTATTAGGGGGCTTGAAATGTAGGACTCACAGGCTTTCTCTATTAGGGGGCGAGATTGTAGGACTCACAGGCTTTCTCTATTATGGGGCGGGATGTAGGACTCACAGGCTTTCTCTATTAGGGGGCTTGGAATGTAGGACTCACAGGCTTTCTCTATTAGGGGGCTTGGAATGTAGGACTCCCAGGCTTTCTCTATTAGGGGGCGAGATTGTAGGACTCACACGCTTTCTCTATTATGGGGCGGGGATGTATGACTCACAGGCTTTCTCTAATAGGGGGCGGGGATGTAGGACTCACAGGCTTTCTCTATTAGGGGGCGGGGATGTAGGACTCACAGGCTTCCTCTATTAGGGGGCGGGGATGTAGGACTCACAATCTTTCTCTATTATGGGGCGGGGATGTAGGACTCACAGACTTCCTCTATTAGGGGAGGTGAACATAGGACTCAGATTTCAAATCCTGCATTACACGACTCTTTACATGAAAATACTAAATCAAATCATAGTTATATATGAAAGTTATGTATCCAAGAACTCAGTGTCTCTCATTCTGCTCTAACATAGGAGATCTGACAGAGCCTGATTATGGCAGAAAATCGCTTTTAATTTTCCTGTGAGAATTTAGTGGGATACCTTTCCCAGCTCTCTATATGATGAACAGCTCCATACACAGTAAATACAGTGATTTATGACTTCTTGGACCCTGTGGTATTCTTTTAATGAAATCTCAGCGCAGGATTTTCCCATTTTCTGTGCCATAGTGCTTACAGAATTATTATAACTCACCTTCAGGACCATTTTCATTATTTATTGCTCATTATTAAACATGGGTGGCTGTGATCCTGAGTCTGACTGCTGTATGGGCCTCATTTACTGATCGGTATTAAGTATGGGTAATATATCCTAGAGACTTACCTGGAAAAGATGAAAATGTTTAAATGATTTAACATTGTAGATAAATTACATACAAGTTAAACATCCAATAAACATACTATATATTATACAACAACGGAAATTTCTCTTTGACATTCATGTAAAAATATTTGTGAAAACATTCACATTCTGATGTCAGAACCTGACAATATAGAGGTAGAAGTAGCTACCTGACTACCACTGCCACCGCCGTGGCTACAAGTGCTACTACTACCACCACCAATAACACAGCTATAAAGCTATACATAGGGTCCCCCGTCTCTGCCTGAAAAAGAAGGCATCCCACTAGGAAGGGTCATTGAGAATGCAACTGAAAGCCTTCTCTGGGGTTGCAAGGAAGAGATGCAGGAGGAATGCTGTGACCTCTGACTCCAAGACACTATGTCAGATTCAGAGTGGACCTCCACACTCTCCTACTGTGACTTAGAGGAGGAGTGAGCAAGCCTTCTTGCATGGAGAATATTGTGTGAAGACAAGTATGAGCGCCTTAAAGGGCATCTGTAAGCAGATTTGTCCCTATGACACTGGCTGACCTGTTACATGTGCGCTTGGCAGCTGAAGGCGTCTGTGTTGGTCTTATATTTATAGGTGCCCGTATGGCTGAGAAACATGAGTTTTTAATATATTCAAATGAGCCTCTAGGAGCAACGGGGGTGCATGCAAGCACAATAGCAAATAATGAATGCTCCCACTGCATCTGCACTATAGTGCATGTGTGCACCATAACATGTAATGAAAGTTTCCATCTATATGATGGATGTGGACAAAATGACAATAAAATTTCCCTTCGCTCTAGTTTATGCATGCCAAATGACGTACTGTATAATGAAAGCTCCTATCAGATTACAGAGATGGCGCATGTGTGCAGGTAAAACAAGGCACAAAGGCTTACATTTAAGGGTACTTTAACAACGGCTCAATACCGGTAAAAAACTGATCAGTTTTATCCTAATGCATTCTGAATGGAGAGCATTCCGTCCAGTATGCATCAGGATGCATCAGTTCTTTCCCTCTTAGGTTTTTTGGATGAAGAAAATACCACAGCATGATGCAGTGTTCTCTCCGGCCAAAAATCCTGAACACTTGCCAGAATGCCGTCCCCGGAATTAATTTCAATTGAAATGTATTAATGCCGGTGTTCCAGAAAACCAGATCCAGTTTCCCGGTTACCTTTAAAAATGTGAAAAAAATAAATACAGGATCTGTCTGACAAATGCCATCCTTTTGTGTCCTGATTGCCGGATCCGGCAGGCAGTTCCTGCGATGGAACCGCCTGCCAGAATCCTCTGCTGCAAGTGTGAAAGTACCCTAATAATGCGATTGCACCTAGAATTTTACATAAAATGCGGCAAAACTTGCCTCATTTCTGGCACATCAAGCTTTAGACATATTTATTAAGCAAATGCCCAAAAAGTCTAATCTACAGGCACCAAAAATCGATTCTTCACCTGTGAGGGGCTGTCCCCACTGCTGAAGAATCTCCCCTCCGCAGCTGAATTAGCAGGGCCAAATATCTTGTCTGGCTCCAACAAAGTGCTCCGAGTATTAGCACAAGCGCAGAGGTTCTGCCCCCCCTACCAGAACAACTATGCATGTGCTGCTCTTAAAGCGGAGGCAGTGCCTCTGCGTTTGTGGCGCTAAACGGAGCAGCGACATACTGTAGGTGTGAAATTGTCAGAACCGGGCGAGATGCCCGGACCCTGTCAATAAAGCGGCATGGGGAGATTCTTCAGCAGTTGGGACAGTCGCTTACAAGTGAAGAACTCTTGTTGATGAGACAAATCGAGCAGTAAGAAGAGTCGATTCACTGTCACTGTCAATCAAGCGGTACATGACTGAAAATATGCAGAATCCATCTTGGTGACAAGTTTACCGATTTATGGCCACTTTACGTTTGTAAATCAAAATGATATTTCCAAACTTTTCACAATCCTTTTCAATGAATGACATGCAATGAACTGGAAGGATTTATTAATATGCACTTGAGATTAGTTGAACCGTCCAGAAAACCATTAATGAACAAGGGTTTGGTGTCTAGTTCATAATTTATAATAGACTTCATATCTTTTATATCGTAATGAAGTGGAGCATTTTTTATTCAATAATTGACTGAATTCTCTTACATCTGACTGTAGTGGAAAGTTTGGCTAGTTTTGACGTAGGGAGTGTAATTTAAAAGGAACCTGTCATCAACTTTATGCTGCACTCATTTAGCGCAGAATAAAGTAGTGACAGACGCGCTGATTTCAGCGGTGTGTCACACGTGAGCTAAAAGTAAGTGGTTGCCGAGAACCAGCATCATAATCATTGTAGTACAGGCCTTGAAAAAGAGTCAAATCTACCTGAGAAGAGTCAGAGTTAGGGTAGGTTCTCACCAGCGCTAGGAATTCCGTTACAGTGTTCTGTTATAACGGAATTTTAGGATGGAATACAAAACAGAAGCCTTTATGATGCATTCCGTTTTTCTCCATCCTAATACATGACTATGGACACATATAGCGGTTCAGTTTTTTCCGTTATTTATGATGGAAAAAAGTCCTATTGACAGGACTTCTTTTCCGTTATGAATGACAGAATTTTTTTTAACTGTCATCACATTCACCTTTCCATTTGATCACAAAAAGCCCCCCGCCGCCATCTTGATTGAAGACACCGCATAGGCCGGCTTGGTGGCGTCTTACATCACTGCGCGCAAAATTTTGTGTGGTATCTTCAATCAAGATAGTCGTGGCGTGCACTTTGCATGCAAATGGATGAGGCGAGTATGAATTATTTTTTTGTTCTAACCGTCATTTCAGGGGAAATGGATTCCTTACCACAAAGCGCAAGGAAATTCAGCTTTGCGGCAAATCTAATTTTTCCAGAAATTCTGATCAAAGTCCACTTCAGTTTTTGTTGTTTTCACAGTAAGAAAGTGGCAAATACTAGAGGTGTTTTTGAGGTACCTGCAGTATGAGTATGAGCAAGCAAGATCAGTGTCAAACATAACCCAGAGACAGCGGGCGTGCTGCCTAGGCATGATGGTAGTGCCACACACTAAGAGAGAAATAGCAGGTTTAGGTAGGTGAGTATATGGTGAACACACAAGAAGTTCTGTTTTTGAAAGGTTCAGTTTCAAACAGAGAGAGGACATAATGTGATAGACAGCGGACAGGCAGTCTCTGGTGTTCTGAAGTACAAGAGGGATGATGTCAGAGGATGAAGTATATAGTTGGGTGTCATCAGCATAGAGATGGTACTAAAATTAAAATCTTCTGATAGTCTGTCCGATGCTGTGTAGAGAGAGAGAGTAGAGAACCTAGTACTGAGCCCTGAGGAAACCCAACATCAAGAGGAAGAGGAGAAGAATTGAAACCAGCAAGTGATACACTGAAATAGTGGTCAGAGAGATAGTTAGAAAACCAAGACAGAATAGTGTTCTTCAGACCTGTAAATTGGAGCATAATGAGTAGGAGATGGTGATCTACAGTGTCAAATTCTGGAGAGATCCAGAATAATAAGCAGAGAGTAGTCACCATTGTCAAGAAGTCATTTGTCTCTTTGGTGAGGGCAGCTTCTGTAGCGTGTAGTTTGTGAAAACCAGATTATAATTGCAAGCTCCAACATACTACCCTGTCTCCGACCTCGTTCACATGATTTCATTGCAGATACTTGTTGTATAGATTGCCCTAAATGTAGTACTCATAGAAGTCTACAGCTAATCATCTCCTTTACATGACAGCGGAGTTAATTACCCACACTCTTGTTTGTTGAAGGGGTGGTCTCCTCTTGCTGTTACTAACTTGGAAACAACATTTGTGTAAATATTTTATAATATCTTTTCATGGGACAACACTGAAGATATGACACTTCCATACAATGTAAAGTAATCAGTGTACAGCTTATATAACAGTGTAAATTTGATGTGCCCTCAAAATAACTCAACACACAGCCATTAATGTCTAAACCGCTGGCAACAAAAGTGAGTGCACCCCTGAGTAAAAATTGCCAAATTGTGACCAAAATGTCAATATTTTGCGTGGCCACTATTATTTTCCAGCACTGCCTTAGCTCTCTTGGGCATGGAGTTCACTAGAACTTCACCGGTTGCCACTGGAATCATCTTCCACTCCTCCATGATGACATCTCGGAGCTGGTAGGTGTTAGAGACCTTGCGCTCCTTCACCTTCCGTTTAATGATGCCCCACACATGCTCAATAGGGTTTAGGTCTGGAGATGTGCTTAGCCAGTCCAGCACCTTTATCAAAGTGTCATATCTTCAGTGTTGTCCCATGAAAAGATATAATAAAATAATGACAAAAATGTGAGGAGCCGCAAGAGAAGGCTCCTCTGTTTTCAAGCCACCTGCTGGTCGGGACTGTCTCACCTTGCCTTACAGGTGCATCTCAATAAATTAGAATATCATTAAAGAGTACATTTATTTCAGTAATTCAGTTAAAAAAGTTAAACTCATATATTATACAGATTCATTGCATCTATTTCAAACATTTATTTCTGTTAATGTTAATGATTATGGCTTACAACTAATGAAAACCAAAAAGTGAGTAAATCAGAAAATTTGAATATGATATAAGAGCAATCCCAAAAATATTTTTAACACAGAAATGTTGGCCTAGAGAAAAGTATGTCCTGTTTTTGCACTCAATACTTGGTCAGGGGACATTTAGATTTGCAGCATCAATGTGGGATCAGGAAATAAAATAATAAAAACTGCCCCTTGTACATTATATATAATGTTTGGCGTTGCAGGTACCAAATTGTGAAGTGGGTAGATGTTGACATATAGTCTAGTTGCATTTTTGGTTGGACCGCACTGCCTCAAAAAGTCCCAGAAGAAAATTCATCAAGTCAGAGCCATTCGAACTGATGGACATGGGTAAACATTGAAAACCACCCGAAACCTCCTTCACTCCTATACGTGCTTCTGTGGAAACCAAAGGTCGCAGCCATAGTGAAGCATAGTCACCCAGGGTCAAATACAAAAAGGGTTTATTATACTCACAATGTTTCAATGAGATAAAAGCAGTGTATACAAAGATCAAACACCCGACCCGGGTTTCGCTCCAAACTTTGTCAGGGGCGTCTGCAGAAATGCAAATATTAACTTTCATCTGAAAACAGTACTTTGGACCACTGAGCAACAGTCTGGTTCTTTTTCTCCTTAGCCGAGGTAAGACACTTCTGATGTTGTCTCTGGGTCATGAGTGACACAAGGAATGTGACAGTTGTAGCCCATGTCCTGGATATGTCTGTGTGTGGTGGCTCTTGAAGCACTGACTCCAGCTGCAGTCCACTTCTTGTGAATCTTGCTTACATTTTTGAATGGCCTTTTCTTGACAATCTAACTAAACTTTCCATTAATATGCTTGGATACAACATTCTATAAACAGACAGCTTATTTAGCAATTTCATTTTGTTGCTTACCCTTACCTTACCCTCCTTGTGGATGCTGTCAATGACTGTCTTCTGGACAACTGTCAAGTCAGCCGTCTTCCCCATGGCTGTGTAGCCTACTGAACCAGAGGGACTTTTAAAACTTAAAGAGGTTGTCCAGGTTCAGAACTGAACCTGGAAAAAAAAAACTTCTTCACCCCAGACAGCCCCTCTGAGTTGGGCATCAGGCACTAAATCATGTTGGGCAAAGGATTTTTAACAGACTGGTGATGTACCGGGTTTCACCATGGGAATAATCTTCTTGTTCTGTTGTCCCTAATTGTATTCCATTTAAAGGTGTTGTCCAAGGTACAGTGATCACTGTGATGTGCACAGTGAGATGCAGGAGTAAGACAGAAAGAAGAGTACAGTGACATCAGTGGAAGGGGAAATTTTACAGACAAGAGAGTCACTTCACCAGTTCAGAGATCCTTGGAACCAGAAAAATTGGAAACATACAAGTACATTACAATGTTAACCCCTTAGTGACCAGCCTGTTTTGGGCCTTAGTGACCAAGCGTTTTTCTTCCTTTTTTCATCGTCGCATTCCAAGAGCTATAACTTTTTTTCCCCGTCTATATAGCTTTATGAGGGCTTGTCTTTTGCGGGACAAGTTTTAGTTTTTAATGGTGCTATTTTGGGGTACACATAGCTTTCTGATTAAGGCCTCTTTCAGACTACCGTTTTTTTTTTCCGTTTTGCGGGCCGTTTTTTGCGTTCTGTATACGGTCCGTATACGAAACCATTCATTTCAATGGTTCCACAAAAAAAAACATGAATGTACACCTTATGCATTCCGTTTCCATTTTTCCGTCCCGTTGAAAGATAGAACATGTCCTATTATCGCCCGCAAATCACATTCCGTGGCTCCATTCAAGTCAATGGGTCCGCAAAAAAAAAGGAACACATACAGAAATGCATCCATATGTCTTCCGTATCCTTTCTGTTTTTGTAGAACCATCTATTGAAAATGTTATGCCCAGCCCAATTTTTTAAATGTAATTACTGTATACTGTATATGCCATACGGAAAAACGGAACTGAAAGGGAAACACAATGGAACAACGGATCTGTGAAAAATATACTGCAAAACACTGAAATAGCCATACGGTAGTGTGAAAGAGGCCTAACTTTTATTAACTCTTTCTGGAAGGGAGATGGGAAAAACAGCAATACTGCCACTGCGTTTTTACGTTATAAATTTTACAGCGTTAATTTTTCAGTATAATAAACATAATATTTATATTTTCGTTTTTTTTACGTTTTACTACTTTTTTGCAATAAAATCCCTTTTTTTTTTAAAGAAAAAAATGTTTTTGCATTGCAGCTTCTCAAGACCGATAACTTTTTATTTTTTATTTCTTTGGAGTTGAATGAGGGCTTTATTTTTGTGGGACGACTTGTATTTTTCATTGGTATCTTTTTGGAGTTAATGGCGCTTTTTGATAGCTTATTGCGTTTTTTCGGTGGCAACTAAGAATAAATTAGCAATTCTGTCTTTTTTTTTTTTTTTTTTACAGCGTTCACCGTAGAAGATTATTTATGTGATATTAATGTAGTCGTTACGGATGCAATGGAAAAAAATGCGTAATAATTTTTTTATGGATTTTTTTATTTAATAAATATGTTTTTTTCCCCTTTTTTTTACCATTTAATAGTCTCACAAGGGGACTATAATAGACAGTATTTTGATTGCTTTTAAAATGCAATGTACTATACCTATAATGCATTGCATTTTAATGGCAATGGTATTCTAACATTGACCAGCAGGCTGCGCCAGAGAGGCACAGCCTGCTGGAAATTACTGAAGGCTGGTCTGGGGCCTACATCAGACCCCTGCCAGCCTTCACACACATCAGCGCCCCACGATCGCATTTGCCGGGTGCTATGCTCACTTTGCCTCCTAGCCCCATCTATAGCTAGAGAAGAAATTTTAGTAAAACTCATGTTATGTCATCATTGTATCTGCAAGGCTTGAATAACTAATTACCTGACAAACAACTCAAAGTGTGTAATTTTGGGGTCATCTGGTAAAGTCACTACAATATAGTCTTTCTAATTTTTAGCTGCTTTCTATCCAGTTCCCTGCAGACTCACTGCCTATATCTTGTTTTTTTTTCTCCTTTATTACACGGATCCAGTTTATACATACTTGGCGTTATTTCAGCATTTATTCAGTGTGGAGTTGGAAAGTCTCCAGAGAACAGGCATTTCTAAGCAGATCTGGTGACTGAAAGTGTAGATGAAATAAATGACTGCTTAGAATATTGCAGAGCCTTGCTCACAGTATTGTCATCTGCAATTAGAGATTGTAGGTAGAGGTAAGTACACTATTTATTTTAGGCATGAGGCTGAGAAGTATTGTGTGCAGTCGGGGTGTGCTGTGTTTCTCAGCTGAAATACTGCACCATTGAGACGTTGCATAGTAATAATATGCTCTTGTGGTTAGGAAACATAAAAACCCATATAATTTTTTTAATTTTTTTATTCTGTGTTTCCAGCATAAACACTAAATTAAATGGTTATTCCCATCTCAGACATTAGCGGCATATTACTAGGATATGCCGCCAATGTCAGATAAGTGGGCGAGGCGAAATTTGTTATTACCGAAGTCTCACCCATTGATTTTTAAACTAAAAAACATTTAAAACTTGGATCTGAAGTGAACTTCGGTAACGGCTGGAACCTTGGTACGGAAGCCGACTTCAGATCCATGTTTTAAAATAATTTTTAAGTTTAAATATCGAAGTTTGAAGTTATACATACATTTGAATGCTGTACAGAGACAATCAAATAAAGTTTTGAACAAATCGACTTTGTTCACTAATTATCAGCACTTGCTGTCCCCAATGGGGATCTAAGTTCCCTATCAGTATGTCTTGTATGGAGTGTGGGAGGAAATAGGAGTACCCGGAGGAAACCCATGCAAACATGTAGAGAGCATACAAACTCAATGCAGATGTTGTCTTTGGTCAGATCTAGGACCCCAGCGCTGCAAAGCACCAGCACTAACCACTGAGCCACTGTGCTGCCTCTGGGACTTCCAAAAATAACTGAGCTCTCACATGCGCGGCTGTTCTCCATTTGTTTCAGGGGTCGCGTTCTAGAGAAAGGTGGTACCTGCACCTATCTGATATCAGCGGCATATCGTAACAATATGCCACCAATTTCATGCCCTTTAAATCACTATATTTTGGTTGCCTGCAGCCACCAGCAGGTGGAGCTAACTGGAGTCAGATGTATACAGCATTCTGTCCGCAGTAAGATTCTAGGCTTCTTCTAGCAGGTGATTTGGAGCTCTGTATCCGAAAACCCCTGACTAGAGATGTCGCGAACATAAAATTTTCCGTTCGCGAACGGCGAACGCGAATTTTCGCAAAAGTTCGCGAACGGGCGAACCGCCATTGACTTCAATAGGCAGGCGAATTTTAAAACCCACAGGGACTCTTTCTGGCCACAATAGTGATGGAAAGGTCTTTTCAAGGGGACTAACACCTGGACTGTGGCATGCCGGAGTGGGATCCATGGCAAAACTCCCATGGAAAATTACGTAGTTGACGCAGAGTCGGTTTTAATCCATAAAGGGCATAAATCACCTAACATTCCTAAATTGTTTGGAATAACGTGCTTTAAAACATCAGGTATGATGTTGTATCGATCAGGTAGTGTAACGGTTATGCCCGCTTCACAGTGACAGACCAAACTATGACAGACCAAACTCCCTGTTTAACGCACGGCAAACAACCGCAAACAGTCCATTTTGCACAACCCCAAACTCCTTATTTTCACAAGGTTGGATACCAAGCTAGCCATGTCCTTTTCCTTGTCCTCACTGATCTCATTGAAGGTCTCTTCCTCCACCCAGCCACGTACAACACCAAGGGTCCCCGAAAGGTGACAACAAGCCCCCTGGGACGCCTGCTGTGTTTGGTCTTCCACCTCATCAAAGCCACCTTCCTCCTCTGACTCCTTTTCTTCAGACTCCTCTCTCTGCGTTATTATAAGGTGTGTTAAGTAGTACTATTCCTATCAGTTTAATCCCTGTTATGTCCCCTATCAGGGGACGTGTATGGAATAGATTTTCGGAACCGGGAGATGGAAAAAGATGCTTGGTTGGTCCTTCTACTTCCAATTTGGGGCACTGCGCGTGCAATATACTGTGCCACCAGATAGGAGTGATGTGTTAAGTAGTAAGTACTATTCCTATCAGTTTAATCCCTGTTACGTCCCCTATCAGGGGACGTGTATATGGAATCGATTTTAGGAACCAGGAGATGGAAAAAGATGCTTGGTCGGTCCTCGTAATTCCAATTTGGGGCACTGCGTGTGCGCTGTGTAATATACTGTGCAATCCCAATATGTGTGGTGTGTTAAGTAGTACTATTCCTATCAGTTTAATCCCTGTTACGTTCACTAGTATTATTTGTATTATTATAAGGTGTGTTAAGTAGTACTATTCCTATCAGTTTTATCCCTGTTACGTCCCCTATCAAGGGGACGTGTATGGAATAGATTTTAGGAACCGGGAGATGGAAAAAGATGCTTGGTTGGTCCTTCTACTTCCAATTTGGGGCACTGCGCGTGCAATATACTGTGCCACCAGATAGGAGTGGTGTGTTAAGTAGTACTATTCCTATCAGTTTAATCCCTGTTACGTCCACTAGTATTATTATTATAGGGTGTGTTAAGTAGTACTATTCCTATTAGTTTAATCCCTGTTACATCCCCTATCAGGGGACGTGTATATGGAATCGATTTTAGGAACCGGGAGATGGAAAAAGATGCTTGGTCGGTCCTCTTAATTCCAATTTGGGGCACTGCGCGTGCGCTGTGTAATGTACTATGCAATCCCAATATGTGTGGTGTGTTAAGTAGTACTATTCCTATCAGTTTAATCCCTGTTACGTCCCCTATTAGGGGACGTGTATGGAATAGATTTTAGACAACCGCAAAGAGTTGTCAATAGTTGACACACTCATGACGTAAATTTTATTCTTCTATGCGTCAATCTTGGTGTAGTGATGACTGTGCTCGTGCGCACGTTTGGGAGAATGCAGGCGATGGGGTTTTTTAAAAGCCTATGGTCGTGCTGAGGTAGTTCAGTGACAGTTAAGTGACCCAGAAAACAATGATTCTGCAGTGTGGGCCCATTATTGGCCTAGTAGACTTTAATCATCACCTTAGATGATCACAAAGAAAATGTATGTTTTTTCTGTGCAAAATTATCCAGCCGATCGCTTTTGGTCTGTTCACAATGAAGCAACGACCTTATCATCTGGGGTGTGCCAACATTGCCATTGCCAACACACTCATAGAGGTGGTCGCTTCATTGTGATACGCAAGCCCCTTTACCACAACAAGGTAACGATCACGAAGGGGAATTGACACATGTATGTGCCTTTTTTTTGTTTGGTTTTTGAAGCCACAGTGCAGCACCAGAGGCCACAAAAATTAGGCAGGTACACATGCCTGAAAAACTAGGTATTGTTGCAACCGCTGCTGTAGCAGCGACCAGAAAAATTGATGTTTCCCAGGCAGAAAGTGCCCTAAAACATTGCGGCTTGAACCCTAGTTGGTAGCGGATAAGTCAAGCAAGTCATCCGGCATTCAGTGATAAAATACAGCAGCGTGTGGACCATTTTTAGCCCAAGGCAGCTCATCTCAGTCATCAGGCCTTTTTTAGTCGAATGTATCGCCCACTGTCAGTCCCTTCGGGATCCATCCCTCATTCATCTTAATAAAGGTAAGGTAATCTAGACTTTTTTAACCTAGGCGACTTCTCTTCTCAGTGACAATACCTCCTGCTGCACTGAAGGTCCTTTCTGACAGGACACTTGAAGCGGGGCAGGCCAGAAGTTCTATCGCAAATTGGGATAGCTCAGGCCACAGGTCAAGCCTACACACCCAGTAGTCAAGGGGTTCATCGCTCCTCAGAGTGTCGATATCTGCAGTTAAGGCGAGGTAGTCTGCTACCTGTCGTTCTCTGAGGGTGGACCCCGAAGGGATGTGGCGACGCGTAGGACTTAAAAAGCTCTGCATGTCCTCCATCAACAACACATCTGTAAAGCGTCCTGTCCTTGCCGGCGTGGTCGTGGGAGGAGGAGGATTACTTTTACTTCTTCCCCTGTTAGATTCCCGTTGTGCTGAGACATCACCCTTATACGCTGTGTAAAGCATAATTTTTAATTTATTTTGGAACTGCTGCATCCTTTCTGACTTCCGGCAATTCTGTAACATTTCAGTCACTTTCTGCTTATACCAGGGGTCTAGTAGCGTGGACACCCAGTACAGGTCGTTCTCTTTCAGCCTTTTTATACGAGGGTCCCTCAACAGGCATGACAGCATGAAAGACCCCATTTGCACAAGGTTAGATGCCGAGCTACTCATGTCCCGTTCCTCATCCTCAGTGATCTCACTGAAGGTCTGTTCTTCCCCCCAGCCACCTACAACACCACGGGTACCAGATAGGTGACAACGAGCACCCTGGGATGCCTGTTGTGGTTGATCTTCTGCCTTCTCCTCCTCAAAGCCACATTCCTCCTCTGATTCCTCTTCCTCACACTCCTCTTCCAGCGTTGCCGCAGGTCCAGCAAGCGATGCTGATAAGGCTGTTTCTGGTGGTGATGGTGACCACAACACTTCCTCTTCTTCTCCACGTTCATCTACGGCCTGATCCAGCACTCTTCGCAGGGCACGCTCCAGGAAGAAAACAAATGGGATGATTTCGCTGATGGTGCCTTCGGTGCGACTGACTAGGTTTGTCACCTCCTCAAAAGGACGCATGAGCCTACAGACATTGCGCATGAGCGTCCAGTAACGTGGCCAAAAGATTCAAGGCTCCGCAGAGGCTGTCCTAGAACCCCGGTCATACAAATACTCGTTGACGGCATTTTCTTGGAGCAAGTGGTCGAACATTAGGAGTGTTGAATTCCAACGTGTCGGGCTGTCGCAAATCAAGCGCCTCACTGGCATGTTGTTTCGGCGCTGAATGTCTGTAATGGCCACACACCTTCCTGGCCTGCTTGAGGACGTCCTGTAAGCCTGGGTACTTATACACAAAGCGTTGTACGATCAGATTACACACATGTGCCATGCACGGCACATGTGTCAACTTGCCCAAATTCAATGCCGCCAACAAATTGCTTCCGTTGTCACACCACTTTACCGATCTCCAGTTGGTGCGGAGTCAGCCACTGATCCACCTGTGCATTCAGGGCGGACAGGAGTGCTGGTCCGGTGTGACTCTCTGCTTTCAGGCAAGTCAACCCCAAGACGGTGTGACACTGTCGTATCCGGGATGTAGAATAGCCCCTGGGGAGCTGGGGGGGTGCCGTTGATGTGGAGCAAGACGCAGCAGCAGAAGAGGACTCATTCGAGGATGTTATGGAAGAGGATGGAGTAGGAAGAGTAGAGGAGGTGGCAGCAGTCCTGCCTGCAAGTCATGGCGGTGTCACCAACTTCTCTGCAGAGCCACGCATTCCATGCTTGGCAGCCGTGAGCAGGTTTACCCAATGCGCAGTGTAGGTGATATACCTGCCCTGACTGTGCTTTGCAGATCAGGTATCAGTGGTCAGATGGACCCTTTCCCCAACACTGTGTGCCAGACATGCCATGACTTCCTTTTGCACAATCGAGTACAAGTTGGGGATTGCCTTTTGTGCAAAGAAATTTCGGCCGGGTACCTTCCACTGCGGTGTCCCAATAGCTACAAATTTTTTGAAGGCCTCAGACTTCACCAGCTTGTATGGTAAAAGCTTGCGGGCTAAGAGTTCAGACAAGCCAGCTGTCAGACGCCGGGCAAGGGGGTGACTTTGTGACATTGGCTTCTTACACTCAAACATGTCCTTGACAGACACCTGACTGTGGGCAGATGAGGAGGAACTGCTCAAGGCGAGAGGCGGAGTGGCGGGTGGTTGAGAGGGGGCAAGGAGGACAGCAGTGGTTGACGTGGCTGAAGATGCTGGACCAGGAGGAGGATGGTGGCTTTGAGCTTGTGTGCTGCTTTTACTCATGTGTTGGTCCCATAGGCGGTTGTGATGTGAGATCATGTGCCTTTGCAAAGCAGTTGTACCTAGGTGGGTGTTGGACTTCCCACGACTCAGTTTCTTTTGGCACAGGTTGCAAATAGCATCGCTGTTATCAGAGGCAGACACACCAAAAAAATGCCACACTGCTGAGCTTTGCAATAACGGCATTCTGGTGGTGGCAACAGCATGCGTTAATTGGCGTGCTGTCTGGCTGACCCCGGGTGCCGATACATGCTGTCTGACTGTGCCACTAGCTCCTTGCGACGACCTCTTCCTGCTTCCAACTCGTCTCCTCCTCCTCTCTGTCTCCCCATCTGAACTTTCCCCCTGTTCTTCTTCTCTTCAAGCGGGCACCCACGTGACATCCACGGACACATCGTCATCATCAACCGCTTCACTTGTATCTGACAACTCAGCAAAGGAAGCAGCAGCGGGTACATCATCATCATCATCACACCGTACGTCCATGTGTGTAATGCTGCCTGACTGAGACATATCCCTGTTATCTACATCCTCTTGCAATAATGGTTGCGCATCACTAATTTCTTCCAACTGATGTTTAAATAACTCCTCTGACAGATCAAGTGAAGCAGCTGTGGTGCTAGTGTTGGTGGTGGCGGCAGGCGGGCGAGTGGTAACTTGAGAGGTGCCCGAAGCTGAGCTGGAGGAGGATGGTGCATCAAGCTTCTGAGCGGAAGCTGTAGAAGATTGGGTGTCCTGTGTTAGCCAGTCAACTATGTCCTATGAACTTTTCAAGTTCAGGGTACGTGGTCTCTAAACACTGGGCATTATTCTAGGGCCAAAGGGAATCACAGCATAACGACCACGATGGCCGCTGCGGGGTGGCCTGCCTCTGCCTGTCATTTTTTTTCCGATTAGTTAAGTTGTACTATGCGTGCAAGGTACTGTGACACCAGATATGAATGGCGCTGAAGTGACACTATGCCCTGGCACTGGGCCTTAAACACACAAACACCTGTGTGCAACTGACTGCTAGTTATTCAGTCAAAATTGTTGTTTTTCTTTAAATATAATCGAATGTGACACCAGATATGAATGGCGCTGAAGTGACACTATGCACTGCACTGGGCTTAAACGTACAAACACGTGTGTGCAACTGACTGCTAGTTATTCACAGTCAAAATTGTTGTTTTTCTTTAAATGTAATCGAATGTGACACCAGATATGAGTTGCGCTGGTGACACTATGCACTTGCAGGGCTGTGAGCCTGACACACACGCTGGCAGGCAGGCAACTGCAATTTGATTACACAGGAAAAAAAAAAAAAAAAGCAGACTGATGTACTAGCCTTAAAAAGGGCTTTTTGGGGTGCTGTCCTTACAGCAGAGATCAGATGAATCTTTCAGGACTGTAGTGGACACTGAATACACTTGCCTAGCTATCGATTTCCCTATTAAATCAGAAGCAGCTACACTGTCCCTCCTCTCACTAAGAATGCAGCTTCCGAATGAATCAAAAATGGATGCTGTCCAGGAGGTGGGAGGGTCTGGGAGGGAGGGTCTGCTGCTGATTGGCTGGAATGTGTCTGCTGACTGTGAGGTACAGGGTCAAAATTTATTCAATGATGATGAATAGGGGGCGGATCGAACATCGCATATGTTCGCCCGCCGCGGCGAACGCGAACAAGCTATGTTCGCCGGGAACTATTCGCCGGCGAATAGTTCGGGACATATCTACCCCTGACCCCTATTAAGATATTTATAAATTATTCCATTTTTTTAAACTGTTCTTTAATTATGTAATATTAACAAAGCCATTAAAAGAATACGAACATTGCATTTCCCAAAATAAAACTGGTTGAGTCATGTGGTATCTCTACCTTATAGCAGACCTGTCTCCTGACATGCCTGTTTTAGTAAGTACTTGCGTTCCCTATGTAATAACAATTCTGAAGCATTCATTCTTATGACTCTAAGTTGTGCCCCTCCTCTATTATTCCTACTAGAAAAGAATGAATGAATTGCCAGTATTCTGCAGTAGAGTCCATCTGGGTGTTACTAGTTGGCGGTGTGTCCCTGCACAGTCTCCCACTATCCAATCAGTGCTACCAGTGTCAGACCGTGCAGGGACATAGTCCAGATGGTATTACCCAGGTGGACCTTTATTTCAGACTGCTGGAAATGCATCCATACAACTTCTAGAAATAATATTAGAGGAAAAGCACAACACAGAGTCATAACAATAGATGCTCCATGGAAAGTGCAAGACTCGCCTGCAGAGGTGACAGGTCCCTTTGAATATATTCTTTAATATGTGTATAGTATATTCCCAGTAGTGATGCACAGTTGGGCACCTCCATTGTGTATAGAATCCGGATTAACTAACTTTTGGACATTTTTGTTTTCTGTCCTCTTACCAAACCTGTTTAACAGCTTAGAGGTGCAGTATGATATAAGGAGCGTAAGCAGTTGTGACATCCTGTATGACATATTCCTCATCATTTTACTAATCGGTTTCAAACAGTTCTTTCATTATTCCAAGGGGATTTGTCCCAAAACCTTTCTTCACTTATCTAGACTTCAACTCCAGTCATCTTGTCTAACAGCTGTACCCAAGATTTTGTATCTCTTTGTGACAATCTCGTTTTTATGCTTTTTGACTTGTATCTTTCTAATCATATCTAAAATGTGATGTTTTCTCCACTAAACTGCTCAGATCCTTAATGGGCAACATAACCACATACCTCCATTGAGAATAACAGTAGTTACAGTACCCTTTTCCTCTTTCCTGCCTTACATCATCAAACGTTTTTAAATTTACTCCTGAAAATAAAGGTGTATATGCAGTAAATCACTTCAAAGGGTTGATTTGCAGCTAATAGGATCAATGTACTTTTCTATTTCGTTTATGTGATTCCAAGAGCTGAACATGGGGAAACAGCTTAGTAATCATGCCTAGAGATGAGCAAAGTATTGAAGAATTCGATAAGGGACTGGTGATTGCGGTGATTGCGCCCCTCCCTGTCATTGTACCCCTCAGATACCGCGTTCACAGCTGACATTAATATTGAAGTGTAAAATGAAAAAATACATGAATTAATTCATACATACTTCATCCAGTTGATGGCGAACAGTCGGCCGCCGCTATCTTGATTGAAGATTTAGCGTCAAATCTCGCACAGCCGGCGATGACTTTATACATCACTGCGCACAGGATTTCATGCTAGATCTTCAATCAAGGTGACGGCGGCTGACTCTTGGCGCTCAAACAGATGAGCTAAGCATGATTTTTATTTATTTTTTACCACCATTCAGGGAAAATCGATTCGCTACCATCAAGCACGAGGAAATTCAGCCATACGGCAATTCAAATTTTCCCTGAAATTCAGATCGAAGTCCACTTCAACGCTAATCATGCCCTACTCAGCAGGCGGAGGGCTAGCCCTACCCTCTCTGATGGAGGAGTGCTGTATAGTCTGATTGCATCAGCCAGTGAGTCTGGTTTAGGCAGCCAAAGTGTGAGCAGATGCACGGGTCTGTGCAGTGTGAGGCCTGCTTCAATTCAAATTTTCCCTGAAATTCAGATCGAAGTCCACTTCAACGCTAATCATGCCCTACTCAGCAGGCGGAGGGCTAGCTCTACCCTCTCTGATGGAGGAGTGCTTCTATAATGGACTGGATAATCCATTTAAGTTTCTGCACCCCACAGCTTGGAAAATTGCAAGTTGATATTGTGAGAGCCTTACCGTCCTTTGGTAAGTTTGGAAAGTTGTCTGGATTTAATAGAGAGAGACTATACAGCCTGCTTACCCATGTACAGCCTTGGAAATATTGTATGTGTACCCTGGAGAAACTGAACCTATCCTCAAAGAACAACGTACAAAATACGTTCATGTATGTTAGACTGCACCAAAACAAGGTGCAAAATAGGATTAAATGGTGCAAAAAAAAAAAAAAAAAAACACTTGTCTATCATGTCATAAATTAAAAAAATGGTGGTGCATACACTTCTTAAACTTTTTTTTATACCTTTTTTTCCCCAGGTCTAGGGACATATTCTTTTCTTTTTTTCATTTTTAGGACTCGGTTGGAGAACCTCTTTCATTTTTCTCCATATCTATTTTCTCTACTCTAGGTTCTGTAGCGTGATGAAATGTTTTTAAATGTTTTTTTACAGTACGTCTTCAACTATGCTTTTATTTATTCGATACACATGTTTTAAAACTGGTTACAATAACATTGTATCTACTGTACCTTCCTGACTTTCCTAATGAATATTTGATGTTTTCATTTCCTTTAATTTGTGTATGCCTGCACATATTCATTTACACTGTAGGTATACATCTCCTTTATAGAAAATGGATGCTCTACAATAACATATTCATTACCAAAATCTTGCCAGAAGAACCTGGTTCCATTATGTAAGATGATTAGTTATTGCTTTACAATAATCGTAAAGCAGGCTTACCCGACCGCACAATTATCTTTCGTTACAGGAAGTATGGAGCATCTCCTTTGTTTAGAAAATGATCGACACATTGCCCCTTTTCTGAACCTCTAGTTCTACATCTCACAATATATACATACTCAGCATTAATTTATGGAAAATAATACTCAACAGAAAAAAAAAATGATACATTTGCATTGTGACATTTTACCACGTATGCATTTTATTTCAGAACCATATATATGAAGAAGTTCCAATTACAAAGCCAGCACTTACATTAGATGACAGGACCATATAAAGGTTTGGAAAACAACCATGGTACAAGTAGGAGGACAAATATTAGGAGAAGTAGACATGTAGGGGGGAATTTATCATTACATTTGCATCAAAAACTATCTTTTTTTTTGCTCAAAAATGTTGTGGCTGCTAGGCCTCTTGCACACGGCCATATGCCCTCCGAGATATACGGTCCATTAGCGGGCCATATGTCCCGGAGCAGCATTGATCGTGCGCACGGGAATACACAGCATTATAGATTACAATGATCTCTATGATGCTGTGCACGTTGGGCCACCCACCAGACTATTGTCCCGCACACATAAGATCATGTGAGTGCGGGACAATACGCCCCACGGGCGGCCCGACATGCACAGCATCATTGTAATCTATGATGCTGTGTGCTCCCGTGCGCACAATCAATTTCACCAAATTGAAAACACAATTAGAGTATATAAAGTCTTCAGTGTCTTGGTCATTTCCCCAATTTGAATCTGAATGATCCCAATTTAGAACAAGCATAACTCTCCTGTATCACATTACAGCCACAAGAACTAGGAGAACTTGTTAACCCCTTCCCGACTGCCATACGGCTATATAGGTCCGATCTGCACATACCCCGTGCAGCTAGCACGTGTATAGACGTCATGGCAGCTCTTTATTCCAAGCTCTGCAAAATGCTTAGATTAAAGCTTCTGCCCCTGCCCTGCTGCTGTCACGGACAGCATACAGTTTAGTAACACTCTGATTGGTCCCTTGCCGGCAATCGATCCGATTGGTTAGTCTGTGCAGACTAACCAATCCGATCGCGGCAGTGTAAAAGTGCCTGTTCCAGACTCTGATCTGCACTCTGCAGATCAGAGCCTAAAATCAGGTAATGTGTCCTTGCGCCCCCCTGATCTGTGGGCCCGATATTTGCCCCCCCCCTGTGCGCCTCCAACCTCCCCCTGTGAGCCCTGTCTCTTTGCCTGGCAGGCGCTATCCTGTTCCGCCATCTGTCCCTGCCTGTCCCTGATGCGGCCCCCCTCCATTAACTGTGGCCCTGATGCAATCCCCCCCATACATGTATCCATGGAAATCGGACGCTTGCAAAGGTGTCCGGTGTTGCCATCTACAGGAAATCTGATAGTACTATACTTTGCAATGCATTGTAAGGTATAGTACAGCCATCAGCCCCACTGGATCTTCAAGATCCAAGTGAGACTTGATCAAAAAAAGTGTGAAAATAATAAAAGTAAAAATAAATAAATAAAAATGTAAATTAAAAATAAAATAAATTGCCTTTTCCTAGAAAAAATACAAAAATAAAATAAAATAGACATAGTAGAAATCACCGCGTCCGTATAGACCGGCTCTAAAAATATATCATATGATCCACCCCGTCCAATAAACACCATAAAAAATAAAAAATTAAAACTGTGTCAAAAAAGGCAATTTTTGTCACCTTACATGACAAAAAGTGCAACACCGAGCGATCAAAAAGGCATATGTCAAACAAAATGGTACCAATAAAACCATCACCATATCCCGCAAAAAATGGGACCCTACATAAGAATATCGCTCAAAAAATAAAAAATAAACTATAGCTCTCAGAACATGGAGACACATATTTTTTTTTATTTCACATATGCTATTATTGGGTTAAAGTGAAAAAAAAAAGTGTACATATTAGGTATCGCTGCGTCCATTATAACATGCTCGATTAAAATATCACATGACTAGGGATGAGCGAACTCGAACTGTATAGTTCGGGTTCGTACCGAATTTTGGGGTGTCCGTGACACGGACCCGAACCCGGACATTTTCGTAAAAGTCCGGGTTCGGGTTCGGTGTTCGTCGCTTTCTTCGCGCTTTTGTGACGCTTTCTTGGCGCTTTTTGAAAGGCTGCAAAGCAGCCAATCAACAAGCGTCATACTACTTGCCCCAAGAGGCCATCACAGCCATGCCTACTATTGGCATGGCTGTGATTGGCCAGAGCACCATGTGACCCAGCCTCTATTTAAGCTGGAGTCACATAGCGCCGCCCGTCACTCTGCTCTGATTAGCGTAGGGAGAGGTTGCGGCTGCGACAGTAGGGCGAGATTAGGCAGATTAACTCCTCCAAAGGACTTGATTAACTGATCGATCTGCAGCTGTGGATCATTGAGCTGCTGATCCTCAATTGCTCACTGTTTTTAGGCTGCACAGACCGTTTGTCAGTCTCATTTTTCTGGGGTGATCGGCGGCCATTTTGTGTCTTGTGGTGCGCCAGCACAAGCTGCGACCAAGTGCATTTAACCCTCAATGGTGTGGTTGTTTTTTGGCTAAAGCCTACATCAGGGTGAAGCTGTGACACCAAGTGCATTTAACCAGCAATAGTCTGTTCATTTTTTGGCCATATACAAAATCAGGGGCAAGCTGCGCCTGTCACCAAGTGCATTTAACCCTCAATGGTGTGGTTGTTTTTTGGCTAAAGCCTACATCAGGGTGAAGCTGTCACACCAAGTGCATTTAACCAGCAATAGTCTGTTCATTTTTTGGCCATATACAAAATCAGGGGCAAGCTGCGCCTGTCACCAAGTGCATTTAACCCTCAATGGTGTGGTTGTTTTTTGGCTAAAGCCTACATCAGGGTGAAGCTGTCACACCAAGTGCATTTAACCAGCAATAGTCTGTTCATTTTTTGGCCATATACAAAATCAGGGGCAAGCTGCGCCTGTCACCAAGTGCATTTAACCCTCAATGGTGTGGTTGTTTTTTGGCTAAAGCCTACATCAGGGTGAAGCTGTCACACCAAGTGCATTTAACCAGCAATAGTCTGTTCATTTTTTGGCCATATCCCAGTCTAATTCTGTCACTAAATCCATACCGGTCACCCAGCGCCTAAATACTAGGCCTCAAATTTATATCCAGCTAAATCTGTCCCTAGTGCTGTAGCTGGGCGAGTTATTTAGTGTCCGTTCAAGCACATTTCTTGTTCTGGGTTGAAATACAATTCCCAATTTAGCAATTTCATAATTTAGTGGTTCCTGCTATATCAGAGCTATTTGAAATCTATCCCAAAAAGGGTATATAATATTGAAGGTGCACATAGGGTCATTCAGAATAACTTCACACACACCCGCTACTGTGTATTTCCAAGTCTAATTCTGTCACTAAATCCATACCGGTGACCCAGCGCCTAAATACTAGGCCTCAAATTTAATTCCCTCTAAATCTCTCGTTACCCACCACTGTACTGTTGTTGCTGGGCAAGATATTTAGTGTCCGTCAAAGCACATTTTTTGTTCTGGGTTGAAGTACAATTCCCAATTTAGCAATTTCATAATTTAGTGGTTCCTGCTATATCAGAGCTATTTGAAATCTATCCCAAAAAGGGTATATAATATTGAAGGTGCACATAGGGTCATTCAGAATAACTTCACACACACCCGCTACTGTGTATTTCCAAGTCTAATTCTGTCACTAAATCCATACCGGTGACCCAGCGCCTAAATACTAGGCCTCAAATTTAATTCCCTCTAAATCTCTCGTTACCCACCGGTGTACTGTTGTTGCTGGGCAAGATATTTAGTGTCCGTCAAAGCACATTTTTTGTTCTGGGTTGAAGTACAATTCCCAATTTAGCAATTTCATAATTTAGTGGTTTCTGCTATATCAGAGCTATTTGAAATCTATCCCAAAAAGGGTATATAATATTGAAGGTGCACATAGGGTCATTCAGAATAACTTCACACACACCCGCTACTGTGTATTTCCAAGTCTAATTCTGTCACTAAACCCATACCTGTCACCCAGCGCCTAAATACTAGGCCTCAAATTTAAATCCCTCTAAATCTCTCGTTACCGTTGTCCTGTTGTAGCTGGGAAAGTTATTTAGTGCCCGTCAAAGCACATTTTTTGTTCTGGGTTGAAGTACAATTCCCAATTTAGCAATTTCATAATTTAGTGGTTCCTGCTATATCAGAGCTATTTGAAATCTATCCCAAAAAGGGTATATAATATTGAAGGTGCACATAGGGTCATTCAGAATAACTTCACACACACCCGCTACTGTGTATTTCCAAGTCTAATTCTGTCACTAAATCCATACCGGTGACCCAGCGCCTAAATACTAGGCCTCAAATTTAATTCCCTCTAAATCTCTCGTTACCCACCGCTGTACTGTTGTTGCTGGGCAAGATATTTAGTGTCCGTCAAAGCACATTTTTTGTTCTGGGTTGAAGTACAATTCCCAATTTAGCAATTTCATAATTTAGTGGTTTCTGCTATATCAGAGCTATTTGAAATCTATCCCTAAAAGGGTATATAATATTCAAGGTGCACATTGGGTCATTCAGAATAACTTCACACACACACGCTTCTGTGCATTTCCAAGTCTAATTCTGTCACTAAATCCATACCGGTCACCCAGCGCCTAAATACTAGGCCTCAAATTTATATCCCGCTGAATTTGAATACAATACATTGGGCCAAATAATATATTTGTTGTTGTGGTGAACCATAACAATGAGAAAAACATCTAGTAAGGGACGCGGACGTGGACATGGTCGTGGTGGTGTTAGTGGACCCTCTGGTGCTGGGAGAGGACGTGGCCGTTCTGCCACATCCACACGTCCTAGTGTACCAACTACCTCAGGTCCCAGTAGCCGCCAGAATTTACAGCGATATATGGTGGGGCCCAATGCCGTTCTAAGGATGGTAAGGCCTGAGCAGGTACAGGCATTAGTCAATTGGGTGGCCGACAGTGGATCCAGCACGTTCACATTATCTCCCACCCAGTCTTCTGCAGAAAGCGCACAGATGGCGCCTGAAAACCAACCCCATCAGTCTGTCACATCACCCCCATGCATACCAGGGAAACTGTCTCAGCCTCAAGTTATGCAGCAGTCTCTTATGCTGTTTGAAGACTCCGCTGGCAGGGTTTCCCAAGGGCATCCACCTAGCCCTTCCCCAGCGGTGAAAGACATAGAATGCACTGACGCACAACCACTTATGTTTCCTGATGATGAGGACATGGGAATACCACCTCAGCATGTCTCTGATGATGACGAAACACAGGTGCCAACTGCTGCGTCTTTCTGCAGTGTGCAGACTGAACAGGAGGTCAGGGATCAAGACTGGGTGGAAGACGATGCAGGGGACGATGAGGTCCTAGACCCCACATGGAATGAAGGTCGTGCCACTGACTTTCACAGTTCGGAGGAAGAGGCAGTGGTGAGACCGAGCCAACAGCGTAGCAAAAGAGGGAGCAGTGGGCAAAAGCAGAACACCCGCCGCCAAGAGACTCCGCCTGCTACTGACCGCCGCCATCTGGGACCGAGCACCCCAAAGGCAGCTTCAAGGAGTTCCCTGGCATGGCACTTCTTCAAACAATGTGCTGACGACAAGACCCGAGTGGTTTGCACGCTGTGCCATCAGAGCCTGAAGCGAGGCATTAACGTTCTGAACCTGAGCACAACCTGCATGACCAGGCACCTGCATGCAAAGCATGAACTGCAGTGGAGTAAACACCTTAAAACCAAGGAAGTCACTCAGGCTCCCCCTGCTACCTCTTCTGCTGCTGCCGCCTCGGCCTATTCTGCTGCTGCCGCCTCGGCCTCTTCCTCCGCCTCTGGAGGAACGTTGGCACCTGCCGCCCAGCAAACAGGGGATGTACCACCAACACCACCACCACCACCTCCGTCACCAAGCGTCTCAACCATGTCACACGCCAGCGTTCAGCTCTCCATCTCACAAACATTTGATAGAAAGCGTAAATTCCCACCTAGCCACCCTCGATCCCTGGCCCTGAATGCCAGCATTTCTAAACTACTGGCCTATGAAATGCTGTCATTTAGGCTGGTGGACACAGACAGCTTCAAACAGCTCATGTCGCTTGCTGTCCCACAGTATGTTGTTCCCAGCCGGCACTACTTCTCCAAGAGAGCCGTGCCTTCCCTGCACAACCAAGTATCCGATAAAATCAAGTGTGCACTGCGCAACGCCATCTGTAGCAAGGTCCACCTAACCACAGATACGTGGACCAGTAAGCACGGCCAGGGACGCTATATCTCCCTAACTGCACACTGGGTAAATGTAGTGGCAGCTGGGCCCCAGGCGGAGAGCTGTTTGGCGCACGTCCTTCCGCCGCCAAGGATCGCAGGGCAACATTCTTTGCCTCCTGTTGCCACCTCCTCCTTCTCGGCTTCCTCCTCCTCTTCTTCCACCTGCTCATCCAGTCAGCCACACACCTTCACCACCAACTTCAGCACAGCCCGGGGTAAACGTCAGCAGGCCATTCTGAAACTCATATGTTTGGGGGACAGGCCCCACACCGCACAGGAGTTGTGGCGGGGTATAGAACAACAGACCGACGAGTGGTTGCTGCCGGTGAGCCTCAAGCCCGGCCTGGTGGTGTGTGATAATGGGCGAAATCTCGTTGCAGCTCTGGGACTAGCCAATTTGACGCACATCCCTTGCTTGGCGCATGTGCTGAATTTGGTGGTGCAGAAGTTCATTCACAACTACCCCGACATGTCAGAGCTGCTGCATAAAGTGCGGGCCGTCTGTTCGCGCTTCCGGCGTTCACATCCTGCTGCTGCTCGCCTGTCTGCGCTACAGCGTAACTTCGGCCTTCCCGCTCACCGCCTCATATGCGACGTGCCCACCAGGTGGAACTCCACCTTGCACATGCTGGACAGACTGTGCGAGCAGCAGCAGGCCATAGTGGAGTTTCAGCTGCAGCACGCACGGGTCAGTCGCACTACAGAACAGCACCACTTCACCACCAATGACTGGGCCTCCATGCGAGACCTGTGTGCCCTGTTGCGCTGTTTCGAGTACTCCACCAACATGGCCAGTGGCGATGACACCGTTATCAGCGTTACAATACCACTTCTATGTCTCCTTGAGAAAACACTTAGGGCGATGATGGAACAGGAGGTGGCCCAGGAGGAGGAGGAGGAGGATGAGGAAGAGGGGTCATTTTTAGCACTTTCAGGCCAGTCTCTTCGAAGTGACTCAGAGGGAGGTTTTTTGCAACAGCAGAGGCCAGGTACAAATGTGGCCAGCCAGGGCCCACTACTGGAGGACGAGGAGGACGAGGATGAGGAGGAGGTGGAGGAGGATGAGGATGAAGCATGGTCACAGCGGGGTGGCACCCAACGCAGCTCGGGTCCATCACTGGTGCGTGGCTGGGGGGAAAGGCAGGACGATGACGATACGCCTCCCACAGAGGACAGCTTGTCCTTACCCCTGGGCAGCCTGGCACACATGAGCGACTACATGCTGCAGTGCCTGCGCAACGACAGCAGAGTTGCCCACATTTTAACCTGTGCGGACTACTGGGTTGCCACCCTGCTGGATCCACGCTACAAAGACAATGTGCCCACCTTACTTCCTGCACTGGAGCGTGATAGGAAGATGCGCGAGTACAAGCGCACGTTGGTAGACGCGCTACTGAGAGCATTCCCAAATGTCACAGGGGAACAAGTGGAAGCCCAAGGCCAAGGCAGAGGAGGAGCAAGAGGTCGCCAAGGCAGCTGTGTCACGGCCAGCTCCTCTGAGGGCAGGGTTAGCATGGCAGAGATGTGGAAAACTTTTGTCAACACGCCACAGCTAACTGCACCACCACCTGATACGCAACGTGTTAGCAGGAGGCAACATTTTACTAACATGGTGGAACAGTACGTGTGCACACCCCTCCACGTACTGACTGATGGTTCGGCCCCATTCAACTTCTGGGTCTCTAAATTGTCCACGTGGCCAGAGCTAGCCTTTTATGCCTTGGAGGTGCTGGCCTGCCCGGCAGCCAGCGTTTTGTCTGAACGTGTATTCAGCACGGCAGGGGGCGTCATTACAGACAAACGCAGCCGCCTGTCTACAGCCAATGTGGACAAGCTGACGTTCATAAAAATGAACCAGGCATGGATCCCACAGGACCTGTCCGTCCCTTGTCCAGATTAGACATTAACTACCTCCCCATAACCATATATTATTGGACTCCAGGGCACTTCCTCATTCAATCCTATTTTTATTTTCATTTTACCATTATATTGCGATGCTACCCAAAGTTGAATGAACCTCTCCTCTGCCTGTGTGCTAGGCCTAAATATATGCCAATGGACTGTTGCAGTGGTGGCTGACATGAAGCCTGATTCTCTGCTATGACATGCAGACTAATTCTCTGCTGACATGAAGCCAGATTGTCTGTTACGGGACCTCTCTCCTCTGCCTGGGTGCTGGGCCTAAATTTATGACAATGGACTGTTGCAGTGGTGGCTGACGTGAAGCCTGATTCTCTGCTATGACATGCAGACTGATTCTCTGCTGTCATGAAGCCAGATTGTCTGTTACGGGACCTTTCTCCTCTACCTGGGTTCTGGGCCTAAATTTATGAAAATTGACTCTTACAGTGGTGGGTGACGTGAAGCCTGATTCTCTGCTATGATATGAAGACTGATTCTCTGCTGACATGAAGCCAGATTGTCTGTTACGGGACCTTTCTCCTCTGCCTGGGTTCTGGGCCTAAATTTATGAAAATTGACTCTTACAGTGGTGGGTGACGTGAAGCCTGATTCTCTGCTATGATATGAAGACTGATTCTCTGCTGACATGAAGCCAGATTGTCTGTTACGGGACCTTTCTCCTCTGCCTGGGTTCTGGGCCTAAATTTATGAAAATTGACTCTTACAGTGGTGGGTGACGTGAAGCCTGATTCTCTGCTATGATATGAAGACTGATTCTCTGCTGACATGAAGCCAGATTGTCTGTTACGGGACCTTTCTCCTCTGCCTGGGTTCTGGGCCTAAATTTATGAAAATTGACTCTTACAGTGGTGGGTGACGTGAAGCCTGATTCTCTGCTATGATATGAAGACTGATTCTCTGCTGACATGAAGCCAGATTGTCTGTTACGGGACCTTTCTCCTCTGCCTGGGTTCTGGGCCTAAATTTATGAAAATTGACTCTTACAGTGGTGGGTGACGTGAAGCCTGATTCTCTGCTATGATATGAAGACTGATTCTCTGCTGACATGAAGCCAGATTGTCTGTTACGGGACCTTTCTCCTCTGCCTGGGTTCTGGGCCTAAATTTATGAAAATTGACTCTTACAGTGGTGGGTGACGTGAAGCCTGATTCTCTGCTATGATATGAAGACTGATTCTCTGCTGACATGAAGCCAGATTGTCTGTTACGGGACCTTTCTCCTCTGCCTGGGTTCTGGGCCTAAATTTATGAAAATTGACTCTTACAGTGGTGGGTGACGTGAAGCCTGATTCTCTGCTATGATATGAAGACTGATTCTCTGCTGACATGAAGCCAGATTGTCTGTTACGGGACCTCTCTCCTCTGCCTGGGTGCCGGGGCCTAAATATCTGAGAATGGACTGTTCCAGTGGTGGCTGACGTGAAGCCTCATTCTCTGCTATGACATGCAGACTAATTCTCTGCTGACATGAAGACAGATTCTCTGTTACGGGACCTCCCTCCTCTGCCTGGGTGCTGGGCCTAAATATATGCCAATGGACTGTTGCAGTGGTGGCTGACGTGAAGCCTCATTCTCTGCTATGACATGCAGACTAATTCTCTGCTGACATGAAGACAGATTCTCTGTTACGGGACCTCCCTCCTCTGCCTGGGTGCTGGGCCTAAATATATGCCAATGGACTGTTGCAGTGGTGGCTGACGTGAAGCCTCATTCTCTGCTATGACATGCAGACTGATTCTCTGCTGACATGAAGCCAGATTCTCTGTTACGGGACCTCTCTCCTCTGCCTGTGTGTGTGCTGGGCCTAAATATATGCCAATGGACTGTTGCAGTGGTGGCTGACGTGAAGCCTCATTCTCTGCTATGACATGCAGACTGATTCTCTGCTGACATGAAGCCAGATTCTCTGTTACGGGACCTCTCTCCTCTGCCTGTGTGTGTGCTGGGCCTAAATATATGCCAATGGACTGTTGCAGTGGTGGCTGACGTGAAGCCTCATTCTCTGCTATGACATGCAGACTAATTCTCTGCTGACATGAAGACAGATTCTCTGTTACGGGACCTCCCTCCTCTGCCTGGGTGCTGGGCCTAAATATATGCCAATGGACTGTTGCAGTGGTGGCTGACGTGAAGCCTCATTCTCTGCTATGACATGCAGACTGATTCTCTGCTGACATGAAGCCAGATTCTCTGTTACGGGACCTCTCTCCTCTGCCTGTGTGTGTGCTGGGCCTAAATATATGCCAATGGACTGTTGCAGTGGTGGCTGACGTGAAGCCTCATTCTCTGCTATGACATGCAGACTGATTCTCTGCTGACATGAAGCCAGATTCTCTGTTACGGGACCTCTCTCCTCTGCCTGTGTGTGTGCTGGGCCTAAATATATGCCAATGGACTGTTGCAGTGGTGGCTGACGTGAAGCCTCATTCTCTGCTATGACATGCAGACTAATTCTCTGCTGACATGAAGACAGATTCTCTGTTACGGGACCTCCCTCCTCTGCCTGGGTGCTGGGCCTAAATATATGCCAATGGACTGTTGCAGTGGTGGCTGACGTGAAGCCTCATTCTCTGCTATGACATGCAGACTAATTCTCTGCTGACATGAAGACAGATTCTCTGTTACGGGACCTCTCTCCTCTGCCTGGGTGCCGGGGCCTAAATATCTGAGAATGGACTGTTCCAGTGGTGGGTGACGGGAAGCCAGATTCTCTGCTATGGAACCTCTCTCCAATTGATTTTGGTTAATTTTTATTTATTTAATTTTTATTTTAATTCATTTCCCTATCCACATTTGTTTGCAGGGGATTTACCTACATGTTGCTGCCTTTTGCAGCCCTCTAGCTCTTTCCTGGGCTGTTTTACAGCCTTTTTAGTGCCGAAAAGTTCGGGTCCCCATTGACTTCAATGGGGTTCGGGTTCGGGACGAAGTTCGGATCGGGTTCGGATCCCGAACCCGAACATTTCCGGGATGTTCGGCCGAACTTCTCGAACCCGAACATCCAGGTGTTCGCTCAACTCTACACATGACCTAACCCCTCAAGTGAACTGTCACCTTACATCACAAAAAGTGCAACACTAAGCGATCAAAAAGCCGTATACCACCCAAAATAGTACAAATCAGACCGTCACCTCATCCCGCAAAAAATGAGATACTACATAAGACAATGGAGACACTAAAACATCATTATTTTGGTTTAAAATATTCTATTATTGTGTAAAACTTAAATAAATAAGAAAAAGTATACATATTAGGTGTCGACACGTCCATAACGATCTGCTCTATAAAACTGTAACATGACCTAATCCATCAGATGAACACTGTAAAAATAAATAAATAAAAACTGTTCCAAAACAACAAATTTTTTGGTCACCTTGCCCCATAAAGTGTAATAATGAATGATCAAAAAATATGTACCCAAAAATTGTACCAATAAAAACATCAAAACAGCCATTTTTTGGTTACTTTACCTCACAAAAAACATAATATAGAGCAATTAAAAATCATATGTACCCCAAAATAGTACCAATACAACTGGCACCTTTTCCCCTAGTGTCCAAAATGCGGTCATTTTTTGGGAGTTTCTACTGTAAGGCTGCATCAGGGGGGCTTTAAATGGGACATGGCATCTAAAAACCAGTCCAGTAAAATCTGCCTTCCAAAAACCATATGGCATTCCTTTCCTTCTGCTCCCTGTCGTGTGCCCGTACATCAGTTTATGACCACATGTGGGGTGTTTATGTAAACCTCAGAATCAGGGTAATAAATATTAAGATTTGTTTGGGCTGTTAACCCTCAATGTGTTAAATAAAATATTAAAATGGAAAATCTGCTAAAAAAGTGAAATATAGAAATGTCATCTCCATTTTCCTTTAATTCTTGTGGAACACCTAAAGTGTTAACAAAGTTTGTAAAATCAGTTTTGAGTAACTTGAGGGGTGTAGTTTTCCAATGGGGTCATTTATGGGGGGTTTCCACTATGTAAGCCCCACAAAGTGACTTCAGACCTGAACTGGTACTTAAAAAGTGGGTTTTGTAAATGTTCTTAAAAATTTAAGAATTGCTTCTAAACTTATAAGCCTTCTAACATCCCAAAAAAATAAAACAACATTTACAAAATGATAAAAACACAAAATGCAATCGCACACTGCAACCAGCACTCTGCCCTGCCTTTATGCTGGATGTTGAATAAGGCATTGGTGTACATTTTGGCCAGAGCGTAATAAGCCACTCACCACGTCAAGGTCGCCTCCATGAGTGGTCCCTAACACTAGTTCCTACCTTTTATGGGCCATGACAGCCACATAAAATCCAGGGAGCGCAGGTACAGCATGCACGCCAAGCACACTCTGCTTTTAACCCCGTCCGGTGCCATTACAGCTTTCATCGGATCCAGGGATGCAAGTACTCACATGCATGCTGAGCCCACTTTATACTTCTCCTGGAGCCTAATAGCTACTGGTAGGTGCTGTATAAGCAGACTCAGTTTTATACTGACTTTAAAACCAGCCTCCAGGGGGCAGATTAACTGGACAGGTGTGCTTGACTGCTTGGAGATCGCCACGCCTCCAATACGTACTACAAAGAGAAAATTATGGAAAATTTCAGCCCGCACAACATCCAGCATAAAGGCAGGGCAGAGTGCTGGTTGCAGTGTGCGATTGCATTTTGTGTTTTTACATTTATATCTCTATTTCGCCACAGCAATCTGCACCTGCTAGGGGTTGTGCGGGCGCAAATTTTCCATATTTACAAAATGATGCCAACATAAAGTTGACATATGGGAAATTTTAAGTAATAAATATTTTATGAGGTATCACTTTTTGTTTTAAAAGCAGAGAAATAGAAATTTAGAAAATTGCAAATTTTTGTTAAATTTGGGATTTTTTCATAAATTAACGTGAAAAATATTGACTCAAATTAATGACTGTCGAAGTATAATGTGGCATGAGAAAGCAATCTCAGAATGGCTTGGATAAATAAAAGTGTTCCAAAGCTATTACCACATAAAATGACGCATGTCAGATTTATAAATTTTGACCTGGACACTTGGGCATCAATGACCCTTGGTCATGAAAGGGTTAATCAAGATGACTAGAATAATACTCCGAATATGTAATTCATACTCTGTTCTTACCAGTGTCCTATCGTTCATCTTCAAATGGACATCCAGTGTGATATATACTCATTTGTTTATTTTTCCATAAATCTTCAAATAACAATTGTGTAAAACAGTAGTGTCAGGAGGACTAGACAAGTACCACAGAGAACAACGCTGGAGAAAAGGAAGAGCATAAGATTATTTTTTAGTTTAAGCTATTGCAGGGCTTGTCTGAGATTATTTAATAGTTCAAACAACACCTTTAATTAATTCATGATAAATGTTATGCTTAAAGGGACATTTATACCTAAATAAGCTAATTGGGGCTGTCAGTGTCCCTTTAAGACCTGTTCTATTTTATAAATCTCCTTTTGTAAGTGAGTTCACCAGAAATGAACCGGGACTTTATTTTCAATTCTGCTAGGAAACATTTTAGATGATATTTTTTGACCATTTATTGAAAAATACAAATAACCAAACCAAATGAGTAATATCATACTGGGTATCTATTTGAAGATGAATGATGGGACACTGATAAAATCAGGGTATGAATTACATATGTGGAGCATTGTTCTAGTCATCTTTAGGATTTTCAAGTTCTAATTCTCGTATGTTATGGCAATGGGTATGGAACCACTGTGTCAACCAACAGGTTTGACTTTGGTCTTAACTTTAGGGCGTTATCCCTTAGTATTCACCCTTAAACCCCTGTACAGGGATCTGGACTTGGACTAGTGTTGGTTGACAGTTTACTCACGCATCCAGACCATGCTGCTTCACTCCTGGCCTCAGATCCCTTGACAAAGGTCCTTTTTAGAGCTGAGAGAATAATTGAAAAGTTAGATTCGGCTGATTTGCTGAATTTTACGAAAAAATTTGCTCCGTGACGAATTACTTCATCACAAAGCAAATTTTTTTGTAAGTAGAGGTTGCATAACAGGGAGCTGCGATAGCGCCGACCCAATCATTGTACCCCTCAGATGCCGCGTTCATACATGATCGTGGCATCTGAATGTAAAAACAGTGTAAAATTAACAATAAAAAAATTTACTCCAACTTGCCACCTCCATTTGCTGGCAATGGGCCGGCCCCTGCCATCTTGCTTGAAGATCTTGAGCGAAATCTTGTGCGGCGCAAGATTACGTCATCACGCACGGGATTTTGGCCGAGATCTTCAATCAAGATAGAGGCTGGCGGCCAGTTGCGAGCAAATAGCGGAGGTAAGTTAGAATTTTTTAGTTTTTTACACTATTTCAGGTTAAATCTATTCGCTGACACGAAGCACGAGGAAATTTGGCTTCAAGGCGAATCGAATTTATCCTAAATTCGGATCGAATTCCACTTCGTGGGATTCGACTTGCTCATCTCTAGTCCTTTTGACCGAAATGTTGGGACAAATAACGGCATGATGATCAAATGAAATTTCTGCATATGAACTAATTGTGTAAATTTCCTGGATTAAAAGCATATAAAAGTATTTGGGGTGCCGTAGATTTTTACAGGTTCAATGAAGAGACACAGAATGAGCAGTGCAGTTCCTGTGGCCGCCCAAAATAACAGGGCAGCAGCGGGCACATGTTGCCGAAGTAACAATGTGTTTGCAAAGTCCCACAGGACATGCTTGTTTCAAATGGGATCAATCAGATTCGAATTGGGAAAATGACCAAGACATTGAAAACTTTACATATACTAATTTCGCTTTCAATTTGTAGGTATAAGGAGTTTAACAAATTGATTAGTGAACTGAATATCAATAATTTCAACCTTAGGTTCACATCGGTCATTGTGAAGGACTGCCTTCCGTTTCTGGATGTAGTCATCAGGAGGAACGACAAGGGCGGCCTCAACACATCCATCTATAGGAAACCTACTTCTACGAACTCCCTCCTTAGGTGGGACAGCTGTCATCCTGTCCCACTTAAGAGAGGGATACCCACCGGACAGTACCTGAGACTCAAGCGCAATTGCTCTGAGGACGCGGATTTTAAACATCAGGCCCGCGACCTCAGGTCTAGGTTCCAGGAGAGGGGGTATCCGGATAGGACCCTCAGACTGGCCTATGAGAGAACCAGGACTCGTGCACGAACTGCACTTCTCCATCCAGCAAAGAGTAGAGAGCGCGGGTCTCAGAGTACTGTCCGGGTGGTAGGTACTTTTGACGCGGCTGCGTCACAGGTGAGAGGTATATTGACACGCCACTGGGACACATTACTTATGGACCCAGACCTGGCTGAAGTTCTGGATCCCTCAGTTTCCCTCACTTTTAGGAGGGGTAACAATCTGAGAGATAGATTGGTGCACAGCCACTTCACCACGGCGAGCAAGCAACAGACGTGGTTAGACAGATCCCTGACGGGTTGCCATAGATGTGGCCGTTGCAGCTTCTGTGTACACCTGATACAGGGGAAAACTTTCATTGGTGAACCCAAGGACACCATCTACCATATTAAAAGCTTCCTGAACTGCCGCACTACGGGTGTGATCTATCTGATCACATGTGTGTGCGGCCTGCGTTATGTAGGCAAGACAGTCAGGGAGCTGCGGAAACGCATGGGGGAGCACCAAGGCGATATTCGCAACAACAGGGATACCCCCGTAGCGCGTCATGTGCAGACGGTCCATGAGGGACGCATAACATCGATTAGTTTTATGGGAATCGAACATGTTGCCAAACCGACCCGTGGGGGGGACTGGAACAGGTCCATCCTCCAAAGGGAGTGTTGGTGGACATATACACTGAATACAGTAGCCCCCAATGGACTTAATGAACAGTTGAATTTCAGCTGCTTTCTGTAATTTACTCCATTTTTCTGTGTGGGCCCTGTGGCCACTTACTCTTACTTTTAACCTCTTTCTTTGGTCTTGTACACGCGTGATCTTGACACAACTGTCAATTACGCGTGAGGAGGCGGAGGATATTTAGGGAAATGCTGGGGTCGCATTTGGACCAGCGAGCAATGCGTCTCCCCCCCCCCCCTTTTTGATTCCCCCCCCCCCCTCACCTTCCATAGCTGGGATGGGTGTAGGTTCCCACATTTGGCTAAATGGGGAATCATCCATTTTTCAGGCTTAATTTATAAGTACCCTGCTTAGTGTAGGAGATAATAAGACAGGATACTTTGTCTTACTGTAGAAATGGCCGACTGCACTATCGTGGATATGCACAGCAGTCTGGCCATAAAGAGGAATCACTGCGCCCGTGTGACCGAGGCTTGGCCTCGATCATGTGACCGCATCTCTGACATGTGCATGGGTGGTGCGGCGCGGCCGGATGACGTCTGAATATGGCGCCGGCCGTGCGCTCCACACAAGCTCCATGGTACGCATGAGAGAGGCGCAGGCGCGGAAACGTCACTTCCGCCCACGTGATCGCGACCTCAGGACGCCATACAGTAGCGTCATCAAGGAGCGCACATGCCGGAAGTCCATTAGTTCCGACTGATGCGCTCCACCTGGCCCTCTAGCCTCATAATGCGGCGTTTTTCACCCCACCAGTGCCGGTCACAACTCCAGCAGACACCACCACACTGGGTCTTGCCACATAGTGCGCTAACAGCCACTCTCGACCGCAGCCGCAAACGAAGTAAGTTCTATACCTCTCCTTGATCTGACACAGACAATGGGGGAGGTTCACTTTCTGTCTATCTGACTATTGCTATAGTGACATATTTTTAGATGTACATGTCTTTGTCCATAGGCGTAGTCAAGATCTGACTTACATGAACACGCAGCCCCGTGTCCCCTGAAGAATCTTGGGGCTCTAAACTGAAGAAACGCGTCGGGACTATATAGGTATGCACCCACTCTGACTTCTAGACATCCAGGTGGTGTTATACCCTTTTTTTTCTTTATTGCATTGTGTTCACTTGTACCCTTCAGTATCCCAAAGTGGGAACTCCACCTATTTTTTCTGGCACTGTTCTAATAGGGCTTTACCAGGGAATTTTATTTAGGAACAGAGTTCCTGTCTGGGCCACCCCTTGCGGGGTTTTTTGGACCCCGTCACTCAGATACTTATAGGGTGTCACAGGTCAAGCAGGGAGGTACTAGGGCTAGTGGTCTCTGTCTACGTACCCGCCGCCCGTCAATTACCCCCTTCCTGCCTGTTTTACCAGTGACATTTTTGTTCGGTGTTTAATACCCACCGGGCACGTCTTAATCGTTGTTTGTCTAGTAGGGGCTTTTTTATCTCCTGATGTATTAAAAGTAAAGTTTTATTTAGTCTACTGCCCCTTTAGTTCTTTTGTTTGCATTTTTGAGCAGTATACCAGGGAGGCTTTGATAGCCCCTCCTGTTAAGACCACCATTTATTGAATTTGTTACTTTGAGGCATGTCGGGATTTCTGACCACAGGCTTAGACAGAAACGTGTGGGTTTCAGAGGCCAGTTTGGTGTTCTCTGAACAACTGTTTATACAAAAAAAGTACACTCCTACCCTTAATGGCGCCTTCTCGGAACTTACTAGATTATACAAAGAACATATAAGTTCCTGGTGGGAGGTGCAGGGCTTGGAGCACTATATCAAACAGGGGATAGTGCCCAGAGGACTTCGTATCACCCTATCCCCTGCACACCGCATTAGGAACCCAGAGTTCTTAAAAAAGTGGGAAAAGGAGGCCACTGCCAGTTCTTTACGGTTTATGCAACTGTTGGTGGACGAAGAGAGAGTGGTTCTGGAGCGGGCGGAGGCGGGATTAAAAGAACAGATTGACATCACAAAGAAATTCCAATCGGAACCGGAGTTCTCTGCTAAAGAGGTCCAGCTGCAGAATACGGTGGAGCGGTATCAATTTCATCTAAAAGACCGCAAACACCGACAGTTTAGCAGAGATTCCCAGGACTTCCGAGATAATAAAGCTTACCAATTTCTAACCAACCCACCCACGTCACAGAACACAGACATCTCCTCCACGGATACAGAACTCTCAGATACAGAGAAAGAGAGAAACCCGAAGGGCAGGGGACGTGGACGGGGTGCATATAGGTCCAGGGGACGGGGTAATCGGGCACGACAAGGCCCACAATATTCCTCCCAAACTCCAAATACAGCTGCATCGGGTTCTTCTGTTCCTTTTTTAGACCAGGGGTCACATTATCCCCTAAGGAGCAAGTACATCGAGAAATAGGTAGGGTAGACCAGGCCCTGCTAGATAAACGAATTATAAACCTTTCTTCCCGCACTCTTTCCCCGACCGAACTCAGTCTGTTGGGACGTGGACTCTCATTCGTCCCCACCAACAAGTTTGACATATTTCGGTGGACTAGGGACTTAAATCTATTTGCCCGCAGATTGAGATGGCATAAGTTCCACAAATTGAGAGATAAAAGGGAAAGCCGCGAACTTGGTGTCCCCGTAGAAATTCTAAAAGACGTTCGTATATTATTTAATCTTGATCAACCATCTCCGAACGCAGAAGGTCTGGGTCCATTCACATCTCTTAAAAACAAAAGCGTAAAAATGCCCCCTATGGGGGAAGTGTCCTGCGTGGACGTGTTCCTCCAACACACTATTGCAGAGCTTGCCAATATACAGCCAGTTCCGTTGAGGTTCAACTGTAACAAAAAAGAGAGAAAGGCCATCAGGGACCTTGAGGATGACAATAACATTGTTATCAAACCGTCTGACAAGGGGGGTAACACTGTCATAATGGATACGTCCGCATATCGTGACATGTGTCTGTCCATCTTGTCAGACGGGACGGGATATGAGATCCTTCGAAGCAGTCCTATTGACAGCTTGCGAGGAACCCTGAAAAAAATCTTGACAAGGGCCAAAGACATCCATCTCATTAGTGACGAGGAATATGACTTCCTGTACCCCCTCTACCCGATTATGGCGACCTTTTACTGTTTGACAAAAGTGCATAAAGAAACAACACCTATGAAAGGCCGCCCGATTGTCTCGGGCATCGGCAGTATATCACAGAACTGTGGGATATACGTTGACAGGGTACTGCGTCCTTTTGTGGTGGCCCTGCCATCCTTTGTGAGAGACACTGGCAATTTGCTAGGGAAACTTGAGGACATTTGTATAGAACCGCATTGGTTCCTAGCCTCCATTGACGTGGAGGCCCTCTACTCATCGATCCCACATGGACGAGGGTTGGAGGCCTCCAGTCACTATTTGAGTACAAGGGGGCAACAATTTTCTCAACACAACGGCTTTACCTTGGAGCTCCTGGAATTCGTGTTGTCTAACAATGTTTTCATGTTCGATGGCCGCGTCTACCACCAGCTCAGGGGCACGGCGATGGGCAGTTCATGTGCCCCATCTTACGCCAACCTGCTCCTGGGCTGGTGGGAAGAATCGGTGGTGTTCAGTGACCCGCCAAGGTGGTTCACGGGTCATATCGCTCTCTGGTCTCGCTACATTGACGATATTTTTCTGTTGTGGAGCGGACCAGAGAGCGAGTTTAACAAATTGATTAGTGAACTGAATATCAATAATTTCAACCTTAGGTTCACATCGGTCATTGTGAAGGACTGCCTTCCGTTTCTGGATGTAGTCATCAGGAGGAACGACAAGGGCGGCCTCAACACATCCATCTATAGGAAACCTACTTCTACGAACTCCCTCCTTAGGTGGGACAGCTGTCATCCTGTCCCACTTAAGAGAGGGATACCCACCGGACAGTACCTGAGACTCAAGCGCAATTGCTCTGAGGACGCGGATTTTAAACATCAGGCCCGCGACCTCAGGTCTAGGTTCCAGGAGAGGGGGTATCCGGATAGGACCCTCAGACTGGCCTATGAGAGAACCAGGACTCGTGCACGAACTGCACTTCTCCATCCAGCAAAGAGTAGAGAGCGCGGGTCTCAGAGTACTGTCCGGGTGGTAGGTACTTTTGACGCGGCTGCGTCACAGGTGAGAGGTATATTGACACGCCACTGGGACACATTACTTATGGACCCAGACCTGGCTGAAGTTCTGGATCCCTCAGTTTCCCTCACTTTTAGGAGGGGTAACAATCTGAGAGATAGATTGGTGCACAGCCACTTCACCACGGCGAGCAAGCAACAGACGTGGTTAGACAGATCCCTGACGGGTTGCCATAGATGTGGCCGTTGCAGCTTCTGTGTACACCTGATACAGGGGAAAACTTTCATTGGTGAACCCAAGGACACCATCTACCATATTAAAAGCTTCCTGAACTGCCGCACTACGGGTGTGATCTATCTGATCACATGTGTGTGCGGCCTGCGTTATGTAGGCAAGACAGTCAGGGAGCTGCGGAAACGCATGGGGGAGCACCAAGGCGATATTCGCAACAACAGGGATACCCCCGTAGCGCGTCATGTGCAGACGGTCCATGAGGGACGCATAACATCGATTAGTTTTATGGGAATCGAACATGTTGCCAAACCGACCCGTGCTTGGGACTGGAACAGGTCCATCCTCCAAAGGGAGTGTTGGTGGACATATACACTGAATACAGTAGCCCCCAATGGACTTAATGAACAGTTGAATTTCAGCTGCTTTCTGTAATTTACTCCATTTTTCTGTGTGGGCCCTGTGGCCACTTACTCTTACTTTTAACCTCTTTCTTTGGTCTTGTACACGCGTGATCTTGACACAACTGTCAATTACGCGTGAGGAGGCGGAGGATATTTAGGGAAATGCTGGGGTCGCATTTGGACCAGCGAGCAATGCGTCTCCCCCCCCCCCCCTTTTTGATTCCCCCCCCCCCTCACCTTCCATAGCTGGGATGGGTGTAGGTTCCCACATTTGGCTAAATGGGGAATCATCCATTTTTCAGGCTTAATTTATAAGTACCCTGCTTAGTGTAGGAGATAATAAGACAGGATACTTTGTCTTACTGTAGAAATGGCCGACTGCACTATCGTGGATATGCACAGCAGTCTGGCCATAAAGAGGAATCACTGCGCCCGTGTGACCGAGGCTTGGCCTCGATCATGTGACCGCATCTCTGACATGTGCATGGGTGGTGCGGCGCGGCCGGATGACGTCTGAATATGGCGCCGGCCGTGCGCTCCACACAAGCTCCATGGTACGCATGAGAGAGGCGCAGGCGCGGAAACGTCACTTCCGCCCACGTGATCGCGACCTCAGGACGCCATACAGTAGCGTCATCAAGGAGCGCACATGCCGGAAGTCCATTAGTTCCGACTGATGCGCTCCACCTGGCCCTCTAGCCTCATAATGCGGCGTTTTTCACCCCACCAGTGCCGGTCACAACTCCAGCAGACACCACCACACTGGGTCTTGCCACATAGTGCGCTAACAGCCACTCTCGACCGCAGCCGCAAACGAAGTAAGTTCTATACCTCTCCTTGATCTGACACAGACAATGGGGGAGGTTCACTTTCTGTCTATCTGACTATTGCTATAGTGACATATTTTTAGATGTACATGTCTTTGTCCATAGGCGTAGTCAAGATCTGACTTACATGAACACGCAGCCCCGTGTCCCCTGAAGAATCTTGGGGCTCTAAACTGAAGAAACGCGTCGGGGCTATATAGGTATGCACCCACTCTGACTTCTAGACATCCAGGTGGTGTTATACCCTTTTTTTTCTTTATTGCATTGTGTTCACTTGTACCCTTCAGTATCCCAAAGTGGGAACTCCACCTATTTTTTCTGGCACTGTTCTAATAGAAATAAACATCCAGCAAATTGAGATAAGTATTATAGTGGTGGGTTAAGTATTCAAAATTAGTGAAGTCCAGCTAGAGCCTAACCCTAACAAAAAATGTAAATGATTAAAGTTTAATATTACTTTTAACAAACACATTGTCCAATAAATGTCCAGGCCTACACCAGACCATCCAGATACATAAGCTTACGGGGATGTTAAAGAGAACCCTAAGTTATAATCCCTAATACTAGGCCCTGAGCCCAGGGGCGGCTCCTAATGGTGGAGGCCCCCTGTCCTCGAACCTAACTAGACACTCCTGATGTGCCCTAGCAGGTAAGGTGATTGAGAGTAAGGATTAAATGTGGTGGGCTGGTGTAGGCGTGGACAAAGAGGATCAATAACACGCAATGCACAGTGTATACAGCCCTGTTGATGCAGGTGATCAGCAGGTACACGGTACAGTAAACTACACTACAATTAAATGAAGACACCAATTGAATGATAATCAATAATGTCACAGATCTAGTCTGTGTAAAGCCCCGACGCGTTTCCCCCACCGTGTGGGATCATCAGGGGGTGGATACATATAAGATAAATATTCAATAAAGATAATAAGGAAAAACCATGTCAGGCGGGTGGAGACCCAAGCAATGTTGGCATCTCTATAATATAGCCGTCTAGCAGGCGGTGTCAAACAACATACATAGTTAAAAAGTGGACCAGATAGTATTCCTGGGAGGTCTAGAGGGGTAGACACAATATCAAAAGTCTTGATAAATCGGGCATGTGCAACTCGCATATGGCCATCAAACATGGATGTCTGTAGAGAAAAAGATAATACACGCTATATATATGCGTTCAAGTGTATACAAGTTAAACACCCACTATTGTGAGATGCCTCCACCAACATCTATCAGATTATAGGAGATCACTCACTAGAGTAAGGCAACATATAGAGCGCATACGTGATCATGGTTGATGCCAAGAGATATAGATGACAGTCTTCTAAATAGTGGTGCTTTAGACAACAGATTGTATTAATGTTGTCCACAGTCTGTTTGACTCACATCCAATATGATGGGATACTAGGAAAATAGTCATAGATGAAATCACAGCGAAATATCTAGTACCCATGTAAAGTAACAACAGATAGACTAATTACCTTTAAAGGTGTACTATAGTTAGGCATGTGATGATGACTTTTTGGCGTATCTGACATATATACACTCCTTTGTCACTAAGTGTATTTCAACTAGTGGACGGCCAGATCTTGAGGGGCCGGACTACACTATCCAGATCACCTTTAAAGGTAATTAGTCTATCTGTTGTTACTTTACATGGGTACTAGATATTTCGCTGTGATTTCATCTATGACTATTTTCCTAGTATCCCATCATATTGGATGTGAGTCAAACAGACTGTGGACAACATTAATACAATCTGTTGTCTAAAGCACCACTATTTAGAAGACTGTCATCTATATCTCTTGGCATCAACCATGATCACGTATGCGCTCTATATGTTGCCTTACTCTAGTGAGTGATCTCCTATAATCTGATAGATGTTGGTGGAGGCATCTCACAATAGTGGGTGTTTAACTTGTATACACTTGAACGCATATATATAGCGTGTATTATCTTTTTCTCTACAGACATCCATGTTTGATGGCCATATGCGAGTTGCACATGCCCGATTTATCAAGACTTTTGATATTGTGTCTACCCCTCTAGACCTCCCAGGAATACTATCTGGTCCACTTTTTAACTATGTATGTTGTTTGACACCGCCTGCTAGACGGCTATATTATAGAGATGCCAACATTGCTTGGGTCTCCACCCGCCTGACATGGTTTTTCCTTATTATCTTTATTGAATATTTATCTTATATGTATCCACCCCCTGATGATCCCACACGGTGGGGGAAACGCGTCGGGGCTTTACACAGACTAGATCTGTGACATTATTGATTATCATTCAATTGGTGTCTTCATTTAATTGTAGTGTAGTTTACTGTACCGTGTACCTGCTGATCACCTGCATCAACAGGGCTGTATACACTGTGCATTGCGTGTTATTGATCCTCTTTGTCCACGCCTACACCAGCCCACCACATTTAATCCTTACTCTCAATCACCTTACCTGCTAGGGCACATCAGGAGTGTCTAGTTAGGTTCGAGGACAGGGGGCCTCCACCATTAGGAGCCGCCCCTGGGCTCAGGGCCTAGTATTAGGGATTATAACTTAGGGTTCTCTTTAACATCCCCGTAAGCTTATGTATCTGGATGGTCTGGTGTAGGCCTGGACATTTATTGGACAATGTGTTTGTTAAAAGTAATATTAAACTTTAATCATTTACATTTTTTGTTAGGGTTAGGCTCTAGCTGGACTTCACTGTTCTAATAGGGCTTTACCAGGGAATTTTATTTAGGAACAGAGTTCCTGTCTGGGCCACCCCTTGCGGGGTTTTTTGGACCCCGTCACTCGGATACTTATAGGGTGTCACAGGTCAAGCAGGGAGGTACTAGGGCTAGTGGTCTCTGTCTACGTACCCGCCGCCCGTCAATTACCCCCTTCCTGCCTGTTTTACCAGTGACATTTTTGTTCGGTGTTTAATACCCACCGGGCACGTCTTAATCGTTGTTTGTCTAGTAGGGGCTTTTTTATCTCCTGATGTATTAAAAGTAAAGTTTTATTTAGTCTACTGCCCCTTTAGTTCTTTTGTTTGCATTTTTGAGCAGTATACCAGGGAGGCTTTGATAGCCCCTCCTGTTAAGACCACCATTTATTGTAGGTATAAGGGGCCATTCGCATGCCCGTATGTGTTTTGCGGATCTGCAAAACACGGACAGCGGGCAATATGCGTTTCAGACCGCACATCACCGGCACTCACATAGAAAATGCCTTTTCTTGTCCGCAATTGTTTGCGGAACGGAAGTGCGGATCTGCAAATGTGGATGCGGACAGCACATTCCGTCCCCATTGAAAATTAATGGGTCCGCACCTGTTCCGCAGAATTGCGGAACAGATGTGGACCCATTTTGTGGACGTGTGAATGGACCCTTATACTTCTTTCACACGGACGTGTGCGCCCAGTGGTCATGCTGCAGCCCGCAAAATGCAGGCCGCAATGCATGAGCACAGTTCGTGGGGCAGCCGCAGCTGTTCTATCTTTTTGCGGAACGAAAGTATGGGACGAAAACCCACGGAAGCGCTCCGTAGTGCTTCCGTAGGGTTTCGTTCCGTGCTTCCGTTCCGCACCATTCCGCATCTCCAGATTTGCGGACCCATTGAAGTGAATGGATCCACATCCGTGATGCGGAATGCCCACGGAACGGCATCCATGTATTGCGGATCCGCAAATGCAGTCCGCAATACGGCAACGGAGCGCACACGCCTGTGTGAAAGAGGCTTTAAGCTGGGCTTTAAAGCAGTAGTGCCAATTGCTACACAAATTTGAAGGTCATACCTCCGTTAAATCACAAATTCATGATGCATCAGCTGTGATGGACAGGCAAGGTTGAGGTTGCCACAGGGAAATCCAGTCTTAGGGTATAGCTACATGGTCAGGCTTCCTGAAGCAGTTTTAGAATATAAAATAATTAAAATAACAGATATGACTTCTTGACTTTTTTCATTCATTCCTGGTTTTGGCTTCCAAAACTCCATCAAGATACTTGACTGTGACCGTGTCTGCAGTATCAATTAACCAGATATGGGATTCTCAAATTAGTGTAAATCCTTCTACTGTTGCATACAAAGTACCTATGGCACAGGAGTTTCTAATTTAGACAATCCCCAGTTGTTAGAACCTTCCTTCGTTAGTACCTACAAAAGTGCTCCAAAAAAGGACAATTTGTGAACAAATACTTTAATTGGCACCCAAGGATTGCTGATGTGCATTGGATGTAAAGGCTAGCCAGCCTGTTCTGATCCCACAGGAGACTTGCTGCCGCACAAATAACAACTTGCTAATGTCTTGGTGCCAGATACTACAAGGTACAACCTTGTACGGGGGTACTCAGGGAATGGATGCAGTCTGATTCTGTAAAGAGAAGATTCATCATACTAAAAGATGAGCAAATCAATTCTAAATTAATCAGAATTATTACGAATTTCACAAAACAATTTGTCATCAAAAGAATCTGAACTTTTGCAGATTCATTTCAGACAAATCAAATAAAAATAGCGCACAGCACCATTTTACTGTAAATATTGTTGGTGTAAACCATGAGGAAGAAAGAAGATAGGTGATCACATGACACTGTGAAGAAGTTGGGTGGAGAGCTTGACCTGATTGTCTCAAAGCCAATCAGTGGTCAATATTTAGCCAGGAAGAAGATAAACCGTTATTATGTGTTCAACTTGTGACCTGAAAGAACGTCTTGTGGCAGTGTCTGACAAAAAGCTATCTAGTATGATAGAAACACTACAAGCAAAATATAAGGAGGGAATTGGGAGTGTGGCAATGGAGCTGCCAGAGGGCCATATGAAGGCCATTGAAATGGTGTACTGTATTTCATCCAGAGGAGCCTGGGTGAGAACAGGAAAGGCTGGGAAAATAGTTTTTTCCCACTTTCTGCAGCAGCTAGGCTGGTAATTAAGAGAATTAGCAGCTAGCTGAGGAGCTCACGTAAATGTGGGCTGAGCTCCTAAATCAGACCTTCCTGTCTGGGGAAGGCCTCATGCACACAACCGTTGTTTTGGTCTGCATCCGAGCCACAGTTTTTGCGGCTTAGATGCGGACCCATTCACTTCAATGGGGCCGCAAAAGATGCGGACAGCACTCGGTGTGCTGTCCGGATCCGTTGCTCCATTCCGTGGTCCACCCAAAAAATATAACCTGTCCCATTCTTGTCAGATTTGCGGACAAGAATAGACAGTTATAGCAATGGCTGTCCGTGCCGTTCTGCAAATTGCAGAATGCACACGGACTCCATCCGTGTTGTGCGGATCCACAATTTACGGACCGCAAAACACACAATGGTCGTGTGCACGTAGCAGAAGGAGCAGGCTGCTCCAAGGCCTGTGGGAGCCGGGACCCTTTAACCCTGTGTGGGGTAAGCACTGCAGTGTTTTGGGGAGCTGGGTGGTAGACCCAGATCCTGATAGAAAGGAAGAACTACTGTATAGTCAGTGGCCAGACGGCCTAGGATTTGTGTTTATGATTTATGTTTGGTCTGCTGTTAAAGTGACAATAAAGCTGGTCGTGGCCAGTTTGCACCCAAATCTGCAGTGTTGGAGTGTCTTCTTGAGGTGTGCCAACCATCTAAGCGGAGAAGACGGCGATCCTGGAGAGCTAAGTGACCCCGAGATGTCACAGGAGATATAATTGAGTTTATTTTAGGGACTTTGATCAGGGAATGCATGTAAAGAGAATGACTTGTGTGTGGCATACAGCTTGCTGGCATCTAGTTCTGCAATACAAAATCATGCAAATAAATGATATTGTTCTGTATGAATGAACAGGCAGTCATCTTTTTTTTTGTAAAAAAGTTTCTAAAATTTGTTGTCTTACTGCCAGCACCCCAATAGCATATCTAATGTTAACACTCAACAATTGTGCATTAAAAAACCGTTTCAATTTACAGTTTGCAATTTCAATGGATTATACCCGTGTTACTGAATATGTTGTATATTACTGCAAGATAAGAGGTAGTTAAAGCAAATGTATGTTACTGCAGTAATGCAAATTATCATACCTGTGTTAGTATATGAATTTTTAGGACAGATCTAGGAAGGCGCAAGGGTCTGTCATTGACGCAAGGTACGTGTCACCGAGGTTCCTGGTAATTTTGTGTGTCAGCGGCAGCTAGTGCTCGCTGACACTGTTTTACTTAGTGTGGCTGTAAAGCCGATCCGGGCCGGTTCTTATTGGAAGTAGCCAAAGAGCAGGGTGGGCGGCTGTTCCCCACGTCCAGGCCAGGTTTTGGGCTGGGTTTAAAAACTCAGCCAGCAGCTCAGCTAGGTGTGGTATGATCCTCCAAGTGATAGTGAAGTTGTGGAAGCTCTGTGTTTTTGGGAGCTAAGGAGATCCGCCATACTGCTAGGCTGAGAGCTGCATGAGAGCCGCCTGCTGGGAGTCAGGCGCCCTAAAGCCTGCTGTGGTCTGCCAGGTGATTTATGTTATTTTTGGAACTCTTGCTGTGTGAACTAACACCAGGACCCTGTAAAGCATTGTATTTCTTTTCTGCCTTCTCTGTGTGAATAAACACTGGACTTTTGTTTTTTCAACCGTGGTCTTGCCTCTGTATTGCGTCTGCTTACCCTGCCTACCAGAGAAAATCCCTACACAGATCATGTAGTTTAAAACAAATTTTACTGCAAAAAGTGCATTCCTTTACCCGTGTTAGTGAATACATTACTGCAGTTTAACCCCTTCCCGACACATGACTTACTACTACCTCATGAAAGTCGGTGACTTACTGCATCTTGACATAATAGTACGTCATGGATAACTCCGGTCACCGCGCTGAATCGTGCGGTGACCGGAGTAGGCTGATTGCACTAATCGGCAGTCAGACATCTTGGCTGAGGGAGACGGGGAGTTTTTCCGCCCCCCTGCAGCCCCGATCACTGCGATTGGCTGGCTAGTGAAGACAGTGAAGACCAGACACTGATGTCCCCTCCCAGCGCTGAATGTACTCCGCCATCCTTGCCTCTGAAACGGAGTCTGCAAGTGAGGGAGAAGAGGATGGAGCATTCCTCTACTCCTCTACTCCTTCATCATCATTGTCATCCGGTGTTGAGGAACCCTCAAGGAGATGCCCCAGGAGAGATTAGGTAGGCCCCCCCAGTGATCCCCTATGGTCCACACCGCCTGAGGATTATGAGCCCCAAATTCCAGAGTTTGTGGGAAACTCTGGAATCCAGATTGACTGCCCGGGCTTCACAGAAATAGATTTTTTTCAAAATCTATTTCTCTGACAATCTCATAAATTTGATGGTGACCCAAACAATTTTGTACGCCCAGCAGTTTATTTCTCAAAACCCAACATCCTCATATGCTAGACCCCTAGGTTGGACCCCTGTAAATGCAGCAGACATGATGAAGTTTTAGGGGCTATTGCTGCATATGGGCCTCGTAAAAAAAAACTAAATGAGACAATATTAGAGTTCAGATGTCTTGTACCACACTCCAATTTACAATATGGCTATGTCCCGCTCAATATTTTAATCCATTTTGAAATTCCTACATTATAATGATAACGCACAGTGCCCCCCCCCCCAAAAAAAAATGACCCAAATTTTGACCGTCTATTCAAAATAAGACCCCTACTGGAGCACAACTCAAAATTTACAGAGGTGTTCACCCCAGAAAAAGAAATTAGCATAGACGAGTCCCTTGTACATTTTAAAGGAAGGGTTAAATTTTGCCAGTACCTGCCCAGCAAGCTGGCACGGTTCGGAATAAAAATGTACAAGCTGTGCGACAGTACCTCCAGGTACACCTACAGGTTCCGGGTTTATGAGGGGAAAGATTCCCGGATACAACCCCCTGAATGCCCCCCCATCCTAGGAGTTACTGGCAAGATTGTGTGGGACTTACTGCACCCACTGCTGGATAATGATTATCACCTCTATGTAGATAACTATTACACCAGCATCCCCCTTTTTATGTCCCTAAAAGCCCGAGGTACTGTGGCTTGATGCACAGTGTGAAAAAATCTGAGAGGGCTCCCTAGATACCTGATAGGGCAACTACTCCAAAAAGGTGACAGTTAGGCTCTCCACCATGAGAACATGCTGGCGGTTAAGTACAAGGACAAGAGAGATGTCCTTGTACTAACCACCATTCACACAAACACCAGTTCTCCTGCCCAAGTGCAAGGTACCACTACCCCTGTCAACAAGCCAGACTGCATCCTTGATTACAACAGGCACATGGGAGGGGTTGATCTGTCCGATCAAGTTCTGAAGCCCTATAGTGCCAATGCGTAAAAATAAGGTGAGGTACAAAAAGCTTGCCGTATACATTGTACAGATGGCAATGTACAATGCGTACATTTTACATCGAACTGCAGGCCACACGGGAACTTTCCTTCAGTTCCAAAAGGCGGTAATCAAGGTGATAATTTTTCAAAGTCAGGAAGGGGAGGGCCCGAGTACTTCAGGAGTTCATGGTGCCCGTGTTGTACCAGGACAACATTTCCCTGGTGAAGTGCCACAAACAGCAAAAAGGGGAAAGACCCAAAAAAGATGTCGGGTTTGTTACAAAAGGGGAATACGAAAGGACACCATTTATCACTGCGACACCTGCCCTGATAAACCAGGCCTCTGCATGAAAGAGGCCTGGTTTATCCACTCATGGATGGATTCACTCATCCATGGATTTTTAATTTCATACTTTATGCGCCCTGTAATATTTCCATATCTCTGATTTAGTCCACCTCACTTGCATACCCACTTTCCAACAACCACTACATAATCTTTTCTGTGAGACACCTGTTTGGTAAAAAGTACCATTTCCACAACTTAAAATGTTTGTACAGGGCTACTCTTTCCGAAATGGGGTCACTTCTTGTTTTTTTTTTCATTTTTGGGGACCTCTGCAAATTTTTTAAATTCAACATGGCAGCTAAAATCCATGTCTGCCAATTCAGGCCTGCAAAAACATATTTTGCACTTTGCCTGTAGCGGCCTGCTGTGCGCCAATACATTAGGCTACGAACGCAAAATTAGGAGAAAATGGGGAACATATACTAGGGTGCAATTTCTCCGTTGACCCCTTGTGAAAGTGAAACATTGTGGTCTGCTTGTAATTTTTCATTTTTACAAATGTATTTCTGCCTTCTGTGAGACAACTGTTTGGTAAAAAGTACCCTTTCCACCACTTGTTCGTATGGGGGTGCTATTTCTGAAATAGGGTCACTTCTTGGGGTTTTTCATTTTTGGGGACCTCTGCAATTTTTTTTAATGCAACATGGCAGCTAAAATCCATGTCTGCCAATACAGGCCTGCAAAAAACATATTTTGCACTTTGCCTGTAGCGGCCTGCTGCGCGCCAATACAGCAGGCTACAAGCACATATGGGTTGTTCGCAAAATGGGGAGAAAATGGGGAACATATACTGAGGTGCATTTTCTCCTTTAACCCCTTGTAAAAGTGAAACATTGGGGTCTGCTTGTAAGGCAACATAGTTCCGAAAAGCCAATCCTGCAAAATCTGTCCTCCAAAAGCCCTAAGGCGCTACTTCCCTTTTGGACCCTGCCATGCACCCATACATAATTTTTTGAGCACATATTGGGTGTTTGCGTATTCGGGGGTAAATGGGGAACAAAATGTGGGGTGCATTTTGTCCTGTTACCCCTTGTGAAAGTGAAAAATGTGGGTGTAAAGCAACTTTTTTGGGAAAAAATTGTAATTTTTCATTTTCACAGCCAAGCGTTTCCTAATTCTGTGAAACGCCCGATGGGTCAAAGTGCTCACTACACACCTTGAAATATTCCTTGAGAGGTGTAGTTTCCAGAATGGGGTGACTTTTTGGGGGTTCCCACTGTAGGGCCACCTCAGAGTGTCTTCACATGAGACATAGCTCCCAATTACCATTCCAGCTAAATCCGCTCTCCAAAAGCCATATGGTGCTCCTTCCACTCTGAAGCCTGCTGTGCGCCCATACATCAGTTTTTGAGCACACATGGGGTGTTTCTGTAAACCCCAGATTCAGGGTAATATATTTTGAGTTTTTGTTGGCTGTTAACCCTTAATGTGTCGAAGAAAAAATAGATAAAAATTTAGAATCTGCTAAAAAAATGTTAATTTTGAAATGTAATTTCCATTTTTCTTTATTTCTCGTGGGGCACCTAATAGGTTAACAAAGTTTGTAAAATCAGTTTTGAATACCTTGAGGGGTATAGTTTCTAAAATGGGGTTATTTATGGGTGGTTTCTAATATGTAAGCCCCAGAAAGTGACTTCATAACTGAACTGTTCCTGAAAAATGTGGGTTTTGGAAATATTGTTAAAAATTTGGGTTTTGGAAATGTTGTTAGAAATTTGCTTCTAAACTTCTAAGCCTTCTAACGTCCCAAAAAAATAAAATGTCATTTTCAAAATGATCCAAACATGAAGTAGACATATGGGGAATGTAAAGTCATTACTATTTTTGGAGGTATTACTATATATTATAAAAGTAGAGAAATTGAAATTTGGAAATTTTTCCAAATGTTTGGTAAATTTTGTATTTTTTTCTAAATAAAAGTGATTTTTTTTACTCCATTTTACCAGTGTTATGAAGTACGATATGTGACGAGAAAACAATCTCAGAATGGCCTATATAAGTAAAAGCATTTTAAAGTTATTACCACATAATTTGACACATGTCAGATTTTCAAAAAATGGCCTGGGCAGGAAGGTGAAAACAGTCCCAGGGTTGAAGGGGTTAAATACATTTTATCGCAAAAACTGCATTATTACCATTGCAAATTGTCAATGCTAGTGTGCAGCATGTTTGTAGAAGGGCGGGGCATTTAATTGCACCTCTGTCTTTAAATTACAGAAAAAAAAAATGGAATTTTGCTAATAACATGTAAAGGGCACCTGTCAGCAGATTTGTACCTTTGAAACTGGCTGACCTGTTGCATGTGCGCTTGGCAGCTGAAGGCATCTGTGTTGTTCATATGTGCCTGTATTACTGAGAAAAATGAAGTTTTAATATATGTAAATGAGCCTCTAAGAGCAACAGGGGTGTTGCTGTCACACCTAGAGGATCTGCTTTCTCTGCAACAGCCGCACCCCCTGCACTTTGACTGACGGGGCTAGGCATTAAAAGACATAATCCAACCTGGCCCTGTCAATCAAGGTGGAGAGGGTGCAGCAGTTACAGAGAAAGCAGAGGATATAGGTGTAGTGATCAACACCCCCGTTGCTCCTAGATACTTATTTGCATATATTAAAACATATTTTATCTCAGCAATGCGGGTACATATGAGCATGGGACCAACACAGATGCCTTCAGCTGCCAAGAGCACATGCAACAGGTCAGCCAGTTTTATAGGTACAAATCTGCTGACAGATGCCCTTTAATATTCTGTGTACCAAATCTATGACTTTATTTTATAAGCCTTATAATAAAATGTCTGGTAAACAGAGAAGTGGTAAATAAAAGACCCAGGCCTCATCATCCGAGAATGAGGATGTGGTTAGAAGTGCAAACAACAGTAGCAACACCAGTCATGCGACTAGTTGTATTAGTAGTAGCAGAAGGCCACAGTTCTCCCTTACTGCCAATAAGCGCCACACTATTAGAGGACAAAAAGGATTAGATTGTGGACTGCATGGCTTACTCCTCTGCTCTGTCATAAAAGGATGATGTGAATGTTACTGTCACATGCTGGGCAGACCTCCGGGACGTACTACGAGCAGGTCACAGGCAAACATAACAGACATGACAGAGAAGCAGGTAAACAGAAGTGGTAACGATACCACAGGACCAAGAGTACCGGAGGACCACAGCAAAACCCGGAGGGTGGAGCCAGTGAGCCCCATACTTCACAGAGCCCCGGATGGTGGGGATGACAGGGCCGAGGGCTCACTGGTCGCACCTCAAGAAGGTCCCGGAATGCTTGGTCCCTACCTGCTAGGAACAGGCTAGTAAAACCTCCAGCAGGACAGACAAACAGAACCAGAGGTACACACAGAGTAGCGATTCCCCCTCCGGGGAAGCCAGGAACCTCCTTCCGGAGGAGACATCAAACAAACATACAGGGCAGGAACAGATAACAAACGCAGTTATGCACTGCTAGGCGCTCAAATGCAGATACGCTCTGCTAGGTGAAAACATGGAACAGAACAGGAACAAATAACATCATACAGAGCAGGAACAGATCAGAACAGGACATAATCAATTACACCATAACAGAGCAGGAACAGACGAACAGAGACTAACAATGCAAAACCAGGTGACACCACACAGAAGGGTAACTGAAAACCCCCAGGAACAGAAGCGAGGTGCAACACCTAGCAGCACAGACAGGACTCAGGACAGACTGACAAAGACTGACCCCCAGAACCACAGCTCACAGGACTATATATCTGGGTAACGAGGCACCTGGGAAGATACACCCAGGCACAGCAGACAGGGGAAGTTAACCCCATCAGCACCGAAGCTCAGACAGCCAAGACACACAGGAACAACCATGAACACGGAACAAAATACAGATACAGTCAAAGGGGTACACACGTACACAGGCAGGTTCACACCAGATACCGAAGCCAGCATGCAGGCAAAAGCAAACAGCCTGCACGGAAACACCCGCAGCCAGTACGCAAAAGGCATGCAGCCAGCCTGCATGGCAACACACGCCATGGTGAACCGCACTGTCACAGTCACCTCTGAGTCTGACACCGTGCCTTGGAGCCAGGAATCACAGCATTACTCCACATCCTTGCAACTCCAGAGAAGCATTTCATTTGCATCATCTCTGTCTTAACTGCCCACTCCTAGTGGGTCACCTTATTTTTTTCCCTAAGAAGAGGCAACAAAACCCCACCACGCACTATAGAACATAGAGTTTTCCCGTTGATGAGTTGTGTGAGAACAGTCAGTGTTCGAACTGCCAATAGGAGGGGGTTCAGGGGGAGATGGGGGGGGACTCCATACATAGCTATGTTGGTGGAGGTGGTAGTAATGGCACTTATTGCCATGGTAGTGGCCATAGGGAGTAAGGACAGTATTAGCAACAGTGAAATTTGGGATGAATACAGACCAGGGAATTTAGAGGAGGCCAAGAAGTCCACTATGACATATAACTGTCAGATAAAAAATGTTGTGGAGGGTGAGGATGCCCATAATTGTATTTTAGACAGGAACTGATAGGGGTGCTGGGGAGGAGGTAACATCAGAGGAGGAGGGTGGTGGCTGTGGAAATTGTAATGATCAGCAGGTGTGAACCCTGCAGTCCCATGTGACCAACCTCCTCAGAGGGAGATGTCCAAGTGCACCCCTCGTTGTTTACAATATCTCTGATGGGGAGGATAGACTTTCCCAAGGGGTACACCAGGTGCTACTTCTAAGGTGGGTTGGAATGAACAGTAACCTGGGCGTGGACCCACTGGACTGACCTCCAGTTGGTAGGGTACAACCAGAAGGTGCTAGGAGGCCAGAGGCTGATTAAGCAGTGGCAAGGCAAGGTCTGAGTTCAAAATCCAAGGTCAGGGCAGGTGTCAATATGGTGAAGTCTGTAAACGAGGTCCGAGGTCAGGACAGGCAGCAAGATAGCAAAATCTTTAAGACAAGATACAAAGTCAGGGGCATACGGCAGTAAGACAAGGTCCGTTAACATCGAGAGAGTACATTACACAGTAATAGGAAGAATCACAGAAACATCTATTCTCACAGTAACTTAGACAAGGCTAGGAATTAAAGTTTCTCAGGAGTAGAGTTAAGCGGACACCTGGGTTCGACGGGTTCGGCCGAACTTCACAAAAAAGTTCGAGTTCGGGACCCAAACTTGACCCCATTGAAGTTAATGGGGACCCAAACTTTTGAGCACTAAAATGGCTCTAAAAATGTCATGGAAAGGGCTAATGGGCTGCAAATGCCAGCAAAATGTGGTTAAGAGCATGGCAAGTGCTCTGCAAACAAATGTGGATAATGAAATTACTTCAAATAACATAAAATAGGTAAAATTGTATACGGCAAAATTGGTAAAATGTCACCTGACAATGTAACAGACGATTTTTTGAAATTTATGTCCCTGTCACTGTGTTGTTGCTGGCAGGGGTATATCACAGCCAAAAATTTGTGAATTTCACCCAAGAATGTAACAGACAAATTAGTGAAATTTGTTTACCTGTCTACCAGGTAGAGCAGGGGTATATCACAGCCAAAAATTGGTGCATTTCACCCGAAAATGTAACAGACAAATGAGTGAATATTTTTAATTGTCTAATAGGTATAGCAGGGGTATATCACACACAAAAATTGGTGAATTTTACCCAAAAATGTAACAGACAAATTAGTGAAGTGACATAAAATAAAATACGTACAAATAAAAAATAATAATCTTGATTTATGAGGTGGAGGTCCATATGAAGTAGGAGTTTGAGGAGGCGGTGGATGTAGCAGTATATGTGGAAGCGGCGGTGGAGGAGGACAAGGTAGCCAACACTGGTTTTGGTTTTAATTTATTTAATTTTTTTAATTAGGGTACACCCCAAAAGAGTGGGAAATATCCAAAATACAACAATGAGCAATTGCGCTGTAGAATAACAATGGCTGGGTAAGGCCAGTATACATGTCTATTCTGCACAAGGTACGGACAAGTCCTGTGGGATCCATGCCTGGTTCATTTTAATGAACGTGAGCTTGTCCACATTGGCTGTGGACAGGCGGCTGCGCTTGTGTGTGATAACGCCCCCTGCCATTCTAAACACACGTTCAGACAATTCACTGGCTGCAGGGCAGGCCAGCACCTCCAAGGCGTAAAGGGCAAGCTCAGGCAAGCTCATGTGCCCAATTTGGAGACCCAGAAGTTGAAGGGGGGCAGACCCATCATTCAGTACGTGTAGGCGTGTGCACACATACTGCTCTACCATGTTGGTGAAATGCGGCCTCCTGCTAAGACATTCATATCAGCTGGTGGTGCTGGTAGTTGTGGTGTGCTTTTCCACATTTCGGCCATGCTAACCCTGCCTTCTGAGGTGATGGCGGTGCCTCAGCTACGTTGGCGACCTCTTCTTCCTCCTCTGCCTTTGCCTTGTGCTTCCACTGTGCCCCCGCTGTCAGGTGGGAATGCCACCAGCAGCGCGTCTACTAGTGTGTGCATGTACTCACGCATCTTACGATCATGCTCCAGTGACGGAATTAAGGTTGGTATGTTGTCCTTGTAATGGGGATTCAGCAGCGTGGCCACCCAGTAATCAGCACAAGTTATAATGTGGGAAACTTGGTGGTCATTGCGGAGACACTGCAGCATGTAATTGCTCATGTGTGCCAGGCTGCCCAGAGGCAACGAAAAGCTGCCCTCTGTGGGAGGTGTATCGTCTGTGTCCTCTGTATCCCTGCAGCCACACACCAGTGATGACCATGAGCTGGTTTGGGTGCCACCTTGCTGTGAACACGGTTCCTCCTCCTCCATCTCCTCCTTCTCATGCTCCACTTCATCATCCTCCAGAACTGTGCCCTGGCTGGACAATTGTGTATCTGGTGTTTGTGGGTGCAGGAACCCACCCTCGGAGCCACTTGTGAATGACTGGCCGGAAACCCTATGAAATGATCCCTCTTCCTCCTTCTCCTCCTATGCCACATCCTCTTCCATCATCGCCAGAGGCATTTTTCCAAGGAGCCATAGAAGTGGGATAGTAACTCTGAGAACAGCGTTATCGGCACTGGCCATGTTGGTGGAGTACTCAAAACAGTGCAACAAGTAACACAGGTCTCCCCTGGAGGTCCAGTCATTGGTGGTGAAGTGGTACTGTTCCGCAGAGCGACGTACCCGTGCATGCTGCAGCTGAAACTCCACTATCGCCTGCTGCTGCTCGCACAGTCTGGTCAGCATGTGCAAGGTGGGGTTCCACCTTGTGGGCACGTCACATATGAGGCGGTTAGCTGGAAGGCCGAAGTTACGCTGCAAGCAGCAGCAGGGTGAGAACGCCGAAAGCACGCACTGACGGCCCGCACTTTATGCAGCAGCTCTGACATATCGGGGTAATTTTTAAGGAACCTCTGCACCATCAAATTCAGCACATGCGCCTGGCAAGGCATGTGCGTCAAACCGGCTAGTCCCAGAGCTGCTACGAGATTTCGCCCATTATCGCACACGACCAGGCCGGGCTTGAGGCTCACTGGGGTTTTTCCCCCAAACAGATAAGTTTTAAACTGCCTGCTGTCGTTTACCCCTGGCTGTACTGAAGTTGGTGGTGAATGTGTTACGCTGATGGGATGAGGAGCCGGTAGAGGATGAGGAAGCGGAGTAGGAGGAGGAAGCAACAGGAGGCAAACTAAAGTGCCCTGCAATCCTCGTGGTGGAAGGACATGCGCCAAACTGCTATCCGCCTCAGGCCCAGCCGCCACTGTATTTACCCAGTGTGCTGTTAGGGAGATATAACGTCCCTGACCATGCTTACTGGTCCACGTATCCGTAGTTAGGTGGACCTTGCCACAGATGGCGCTGAGCTGTGCACATCTGATTTTGTCCCCCACTTGGTTGTGCAGGGAAGGGACAGCACGCCTAGAAAAGTAGTGGCGGCTGGGCACGACGTACTGTGGGACAGCCACTGCCATAAGGCTTTTAAAACTCTTCGTCTCCACCAGATGGAATGACAGCATTTCACAGGCCAGTAATTTAGAAATGCTGGCATTCAGGGCCAGGGATTGCGAGTGGGTATGGGGGGAATTCCTCTTCCGCTCCAGTGTTTGGGAGATGGAGAACTTCCGTGGGACAGGGTGGAGATGCTTGGTGACCCATGTGGTGGTGTTGCTGGCAGATCCTCTGTTTGCAGAGTAGCAGGTGGCACTTTTAGTCCAGAGGTAGATGAAGAGGCTGAGACTACAGCAGAAGAGGAAGCAGAAGGAGCCAGAGACCTTTCCTTGTTTTTGAGGTGTCTACTTGTACTTAGATGCCTGGTCATGCAGGTTGTGCTCAGGTTGAGAACGTTTATGCCTTGCTTCAGGCTCTGATGGCAAACCACTCGTGTCTTGTCGTCAGCACATTGTCTGAAGAACTGCCACGCAAGGGAACTCCTTGGAGTTGGCTTTGGTGTGCTCGGTCCCTTGCTGCGGTGGGAAGTAGCAGGCGTACTCTCTAGGGGAAGCCGCTCCACTTTTGAACCCTGCTCCTTCTGCTGTGCTGATGGCTCTGTGCGACCACCGCCTCTTCCTCCGAACTACACAGGTCACTCGCATGACCTTGATTCCATCTTTCTCCACATCATCTTCCACCCAGTCTTCACTCCTGCCCTCCTTGCTGGTCTGCACACTTTCGATAGCCACAGCAGTTGGCACCTGTGTTTAGTCATCATCCGAGATGTGCTGCGGTGGTCCTCCCATGTACTCATCTTGAAACATAAGTGGTTGGGCATCGGTGCACTCAATCTCTTCCACTTCTGGGGCAGGGCTAGGTGGATAGCCCTGGGAAACCCTGCTAGCAGAGTCATCAAAAAACAGAAGAGACTGCTGCATGACTTGGGGCTCAGACTGCTTGGCTGATTTGCAAGGGGGTGAGGTGAAAGACTGATGGACATCGGCTGCAGGTGCCAACTCTGATCTTTCATCACAATACTAGGTGGGAGACAATGTGAAGGAACTGGAGGCACTGTCAGCAACCCAATCTACTATCGCCTGTACTTGTTCTGGCCTCACCATTTGTAGAGCCGCATTAGGCCCGACCAAATAACGCTGAAGGTTCTGTCGCCTACTCGCACCTTAGGAAGGTGTTTCACTTGTGCGTGTAGCTGGCACAGATCAAGCACGACCTCTCCCTGCAACATAAGCTTCCCCAGCAGCACCACGACTGGGGCCACATCCCTTATTTGACGCTTTCCTCATATTTCTCAAATTTAGGATCTTTCCCAAAATTGGTGTTTTTTTAATAACAGAATACACACTGACAGATGCAACAAAGGCTGCAAATCTATTTTTTTGCCCAAAATGGTTGCTTTTTTTAATAACAGAATAGAACACCAGTATCTAATGTGTGTATCTTACACTGACAGATGCAGCAAACCTAGAAAATTATTGAAGTATTGCAAGCTTCTATTTCACACTGACAAATGCTGCAAAGGCACCAGATGTAGGATATTGCCAAACATGGGTGATTTTTTAAACCCAGATTATTATTGCAGTATTTCAAGCTTGGATTTGAATGTCACAAAAGCACATATGCTGTGCTGGTGCACTGATCTTGCATAAATTGGCCGCCTCTGCCCACCTAACTAACAGACTGATAAAAGTTATTTTTCTCTGTCACTGGGCTCAGGGCAGGGTAAAAAGATTGTGCACTGCACCCGCAAAACTAAATCTATGTAGATTGCTGAGTTAACAAGCACTTCTGATTAAAGATTCTTTCCTATTCTCTCCCTCACAGCAGCATCCTCACCCTACACTAGTAAGAGCTGAGTGACGTGCAGCGCTACGTGACTCCAGCTTATATTGTGGCTGGGTCACATGCTGCACTGGCCAATCACAGCCATGCCATTAGTAGGCATGGCTATGATGGCTTCTAAGAGCACAGAGTTAAACGCTTGTTGATTGGCTGCTCTGCAGCCTTTCAAAAAGCGCCATTAACTCGCCGAACCCCAAACCCGAACCTGAACTTTTACTGAAAAGTATGGGTTCGGGGTCCAAAAATTCTGAAGTTCGGTACAAACCCGAACTTTACAGTTTGGGTTCGCTCAACCCTACTCAGGAGCTTTCCTGTAGCAGAATTTATACACATTCTGCTATGTATACATATTGTAGACCAGCCATAGACCAGGTAAGACTGACAGTGTGTGTGCGCTGACTCACATAAGGAGGAGAGGCATGCATGCGCATCCTATACACATCCATAGGACTTTGAGCATGGAGTACAAGCTCCAACCAGAGCAGGAAGGAGGATGCCAGCGGCAGGCACTACCGCAAGCGAACTGCATGAGATAGCATAGTATCTGTTAAGAGTCTAATTTTTCCTTCCTTCTGACAGATCAGAACACGGGTCAAATAAATGATGATGTCAACCAGGCCAAAAAGGCAAAATAGTTGCCCAGTCATGGAGGAGTCGGGCGAGTGGGAACAGCATAAGTCCACAGAGTGGCCCAATGACATAGTGTGGAGGTGGCAGCAGCATCAGGAGACCACAGAGTGGCAAGTCACATAGTGTGGAGTTAACAGCAGCAATGTGAGGAGGCCACAGAGTGGCACAATGACAGAGTGTGGAGGTGGCAGCAGCAGACGCATGCGGAGGCCACAGAGTGGCACAATGACATAGTGTGGAGGTGGCAGCAGCGTGAGGAGTCCACAGAGTGGCAATGACATAGTGTTGATGTAGCAGCAGTATCAGGAGACCACAGAGTGGCTAGGTGATATAGTGTAGAGGCGGCAGCAGCATCAGGAGACCACAGAGTGGCAAGTCACATAGTGTGGAGTTAGCAGCAGCAATGTGAGGAGGCCACAGAGTGGCACAATGACAGAGTGTGGAGGTGGCAGCAGCAGACGCATGCAGGAGGCCACAGAGTGGCACAATGACATAGTGTGGAGGTGGCAGCAGTGTGAGGAGTCCACAGAGTGGCAATGACATAGTGTGGAGGTGGCAGCAGTGTGAGGAGTCCACAGAGTGGCAATGACATAGTGTTGATGTAGCAGCAGTATCAGGAGACCACAGGGTGGCAATGACATAGTGTTGATGTCGCAGCAGTATCAGGAGACCACAGAGTGGCTAGGTGGCATACTGTGGAGGTGGCAGTAGAATCAGGAGACCACAGAGTGGCAAGGTGACATAGTGTAGAGGCGGCAGCAGCATCAGGAGACCACAGAGTGGCAAGTCACATAGTGTGGAGTTAGCAGCAGCAATGTGAGGAGGCCACAGAGTGGCACAATGACATAGTGTGGAGGTGGCAGCAGCGTGAGGAGTCCACAGAGTGGCAATGACATAGTGTTGATGTAGCAGTAGCATCAGGAGACCACAGAGTGGCAAGGTGACATAGTGTTGATGTAGCAGCAGTATCAGGAGACCACAGGTGGCATCAGCGTGAGGAGTCCACAGAGTGGCAATGACATAGTGTTGATGTAGCAGCAGTATCAGGAATCCACAGAGTGGCAAGGTGACAGAGTGGGGAGGTGGGTGGCACTAACAGTACCCGCTGACAATGGTGGATGTAAGAAGGAGCACTTGGCACTTGGCATCAGATATGTGGAATAATGCGGGTGGCAGCATCAGAATAGTAGCTGAGGCTGGTTGCCAGAATAAACCGGTCTCTTTTGTCAAGGTTTGGGTGAGGCAGCATCGATGATCTGATGCATCAGGCATTGGTGGATGGAAATCCTGGCTGATCCACGCCTCATTCATCTTGACAAAGGTAGGTCTCTTTACATTTTGGGTGGACAGGCGAGTTCTCCTTGGGGTAAATATGGCACCCGCTGCACTAAAGACCCGCTCTGATGCCACACTAATGGCCGGGCAGGACAGCTTCTCCAGGGCAAATTCGGCCAGTTGCGGCCACAAATCAAGTTTGGATGCCCAGTAGTCCAGTGAGCGCAGACGGCCCCCCGGTCAGACCTGCAAGTGGATGGACGATGCAGGATGTCTCTATCATAGTTCAGTTTGTCCTCCCTCTAAGCGGGTTTAAAAAAAGCCCCCATTTTGGACCGGTAGTGAGGGTCTAACATGGTGACAATTCGGCTGTCACTACACAAGCAAGTGAGCATACATTGGGTCATTTGCACAAGTGACTTGGAAGAACTCCCTGCCTCCATGTCCACTGCATACTGCCACGGTGTGTCATCTGCCTCATCTTCCTCATCTCCCTCATCTCCCTCTTGCTCCTCTGGCTGCTCCTGCTCCTTCTCTCCTTTCAACTGTGTCGAAAAACTACCCATTTCGCTACACATTGTTTGTGCTCCAATGTCCTCCTCCTCCTCCAGTTCAGCCCCCACAGGGCTCATGTGGCCGTGAGATATAGGCGCCAGGTCTCCAGTCACCTGACCAGCCAGATTTACCAACATCTTTTCCAGGATATAAATCAGTGGAATGACGTTGTTCATCCTGTAGTCCTGGCGAATGACAAATAAAGTGGCCTCCTCAAAGGGCACGAACAAAAGGCAGGTGTCATGCATGAGCTGCCACTGGCTAACATTGAAGTTAAGCAGGGGATTACCTCTGTCCGCCTGTATCATCAAGAAATTGTTTATGGCCTTTCTCTGTTCGTACAGTCAGTTCAACATATGGAGGGTGTATTTCTAACGGGTGGAAACGTCGCATATCAGCCTATTTTGGGAGACGCCTTTCTGCCACTGTAGCTCAAGGTGGATGTGCTTGGCGGTATACGAGTGGCTGAAGTGCATGCAAAGTTTCCTGGCCATTTTTAGGATGTCTTGCAGATGGGTGGAAGACTTCAGGAAACGCTTGACAGCCCTCTTTGACGCAGCGCCGACACCATGTTCTTCCCGTTGTCGGTCACCATGGCTCCGATTTTGAGTTGTCGTGGAGAAAGCCAGGATTTGATTTCTTGCTGAAAGACATGGAGCAGTTCCTAACCTGTGTGACTCCATTTGCACAGGAAAACTAGGTGCAGAACAGCGTGACACCGCCGTGCCCTGCATATGTGGTATGCTGGTGGGGCACTGTGAATTGGGGCACTGTGAACTCTCCGCCTCGGCGCAGCACAGGCCATCAGTTCTCTGAAAGGTGCAGAGTCACCACTTGGAAAGGGAGGGAATGCAGTACCAGCAACTTGGACAGGAGCACGTTCAGCTTCTGCGCTGTTGGATGAGTGCCCACATACTGTTTTCTCTTGGACATCGATTCAGTGATCGATTGCTGACGGAATGCCTGACTAGGAGGAGAAGGAGCAGTAGGAGCATCAGGACCAGTAGATGATGGGATGGACAGACAGCTTCCTTCAGCTGAGGTAGTGGAGCCTTGATTGCCTGAAATCAGGTGCGTGCCACTGGGTGATGCAGTGGTTGCTGCGGCAGGCTGGACCACCACATTGGAACGACGATTCTCCCAGACCACTTTATGGTGACACAGCATATGTTGACGCTGGGCCGTGGTGCCAACATTGGCACCCTAGCCACGCTTCACCTTTTGCCCACAGATTTGCCAAATGGCCATGTTCACCTCCCCCGGCGGACTAACAAAAAACTGCAACACAGCCAAGTAGGTGATTTTACACACCGCACTGACTAACTGCTACCGCCACTGCTTCCATGAACCCCTGCACCACTACAGTCTGGGCCGGTAGGCTCCTGCAAAGCGGGTGGTCTACACGGGGCATGTTTGGCTTCCAACCTCCCACTGCTGCCACCCTGCTGACTCACAGCAACACTAGCTACTACCTCCGCCGCTGCCTCGCGCGCAAGCTGCCACCCTCTTCTCCCGATGATGAAGCCCCTTCCTCACCCGGCTCCCCATTGCGATCTGCTACATCATCATCGAGTACTGTCTGCACGTCACTGATGTAGTAGATAGAAAGAACCACAGTTTGAGGTGCAGAAACACAGGTTAGGACAGATGTGGACATGAAGCTTTTTAAACTGATAAAGGGGATCTAAGCTTCCCCAAACGTATTGTTTTATCTGCTTCACCTGATGAGCAATATCTAATAAAGAAAAATCCTTCTTCATAATCACATCTGTCCTGCCTGGTATTTCTGCGCCTCAAACTGCGGTCCTTTCTATCTGCTACACTATTGGCTCTGAGGAATTTGGGCCCTTCTTACTCATAAAAAGCCCACTATAGAGTTGTGCCTATATTTAGCACAACCGCTTCAGGTGAGCCTCCAATTTGTGTTCTGTGAACCAGTTTTACTATCTAGGATGTACTACACCTAACTTTCTATCTCCTGCACATCCCTGATTGTCACAAATCAGTGGAAGTGGACCCACTGTGCTACAGACTGGTTGTACCCTGGAGGGGCTTGACTAAACAGCTACCTGGTCTTCGCTAGAGCCTCTGGTGGTGAGGATAGACTTGGGCCGTTAGGGTGGCTGCCAGGTACCACTCCAGGGTTGGAAGCAGCTGTTCCTGGGGGACCAGGAGGTACCTGCGAAGATACTGACAGTATAGACGTAGTTAGACTGGCAGGGTCATTACCAGGAGCAACCAGACAGGACCGGTGGATGAGGCCGAGACGTAGTCGGGACAAGTAATGGGTCAGGGCAGGCGGCACAGGAAAGAAGTCAGACATTCCGGGTCGGCAACAGGAGGAGCGATGCAAGCAAGCAGGGTTCAGGCGAAGAGCGTAGTCTGGGAAAAGGCACGTAGTTAGGAACACAAGTGGTAGCAAGCTCCATTGCACAGGATAGGACCTTGACTCTGAGGCTCTTGGGTAGAGGGCTGAGCCATTTAAATACCTCCAGGAGAGCCTGGGTAGGTCAATGGAATCACCTGACACAACACAGCCCTGTCCAAGGAGTGATGCGTACAGCAGCTGAGCACGAGCAGCGTTCAGGTTGACTGGAAGCTGCGGAGCGGAATCTCCAGAGCAGCAGCAGAGACAGGGAAGCACAGATCATGATCACAGGTGAGCACGGTGCTTGGAACCGTGTTGCGGTGAGCAGGAGGACAGCGTCGCACCGAGGACGCTGTTACAGTATCCACCCCCTTACCCCCCTCTTCTTGAGTCCATGGTCACGTATGTCTTTGGATAATATGGGCCACCAGTAGCGGCGAGACACTAGTTCAGTGGTCTTGCGGATTCTGGGATGACTGGCCAGTTTGGAGTCGTGTCCCCATCACAGGATGCTTTTGGTAGAGGGTACGAATGTTCTCCCGGGAGGAATGTCTCTTACCAGGACAGGAGCCACCTTGATTGAGCGAGCAGGATCTATCTATGTATTGAGGCTCCTCCTGCTGGTTAGAAAAGTCAAAAGATCGGGACAGAGCATCCGCCTTGATGTTCTTCTCAGCCGGGCGGAAGTGTAACTCAAAATCAAAACAAGAGAAGAAGAGTGCCCACCTGGTTTGACGAGGGTTCAGACTCTGAGCTGTCTGTGGTACGTAAGATTCTTATGGTCAGTGAAAATTATTATCGGATGCTGGGCTCTGTCCAATAGATAACGCCACTCCACCAAGGCAAAATTTATGGCCAGAAGCTCCTTGTCTCCTATACAGTAATTCTTTTCAGCGGGAGAGGAGAGCTTGGAGGTAGTAAAACCGCACCGGCTCCTATGGAGAAGGTGTCCACTTCTAAAAAGAATTGGAGGGAGACATTGGGATGTCGCAAAATAGGTGCTGATGCAAAAGAGCTCTTTAATTGGATGAAAGCAGCCTTTGCCTCAGGAGGCCAGTCTTTGGCATTCACCCCTTTCTTAGTAAGAGCAGAGATCAGAGATGTTAGGCATTGAAAGTTTGGAATAAACTGCCAATAGAAGTTGGCGAATCCATGGAAGTGCTGCATAGCACGAAGACCCTGTGGGCGAGGCGTTTTTTACTGCATTGAGTTTTTCAGGATCAATCTGTAATTCAGCATCTAAGATGATGTATCCGAGAAACTGTACTGTAGTTTTTTCGAACGTACATTTCTTGAGTTTGGCATAGAGCTTATTATCCCTCAGGCGCTGCAAGACTAGCCGTACATGCCTCCGGTGAGTGATCACATCTGGAGAGAAAACCAGTATATTATCTATATACACAATCACGCAGGTATAGAGCAGATCCCGGAAGACATCATTAACTAGCTAGCTGGAATACCCCAGGTGCATTGCATAGACTGAAGGGACTGATGAGACACTCGTAGTGTCCATCACGAGTGTTGATAGCGATCTTCCACTCATCACTTTTTTGAATGCGCACCAGATTATATGCAATGCGCAGGTCGAGTTTAGTGATCACTTTAGCCCCCCCGGATCCTGTCAAAAAGTTTGGAGATCAATGAGAGAGGACACCAGTTTTTCACTGTGATCTTATTCAGACCTCGATAATCGATACAGGGTCATAAGGATCCATCTTTCTTCTGCACGAAGAAGAACCCGGCCCCGGCTGGTAAAGTGGAATTTTGAATTAACCCCGTCTCAAGATTCTCCTTGATGTAGTCGGTCATTGCCTGAGTCCCTGGGAGTGAGAGTGGGTAGACTCGACCACGAGGAGGAGTGGCCCCAGGCAGAAGATCAATGGGACAGTCATATGAACGATGAGGAGGCAGAGTCTCGGCATCCGTTTCACTAAAGACGTCTGCATAGTTGGCATATTGCTGGGGTAGTCCAAGCAGGTCTACTGGTACCCTAGGAGGGGAAGCCGGTAGGACCTCCACCGGAGTGCCAGTCCACAATTGGTGAATGAAGACGTAGCCAGGGTAGCCAAAGAATAATTGGATTCACAGAGGCTGGCAGAATATAGAGAGAGATCAGCTCCAAGTGTAGAATCCCAATTTGTAATTATTAAATGGTAAAACACCTGGTAACACTGACATGGAAAAGGATCTAGGAATTTTAATAAACAGCAAACTAAGCTGCAAAAAACAGTGTCAGGCAGCTGCTGCCAAGGCCCATAAGATAATGGGTTGCATCAAAAGGGGCATAGATGCCCGTGATGAGAACATAGTCCTACCACTTTACAAATCATTAGTCAGACCACACATGGAGTACAGTGTACAGTTCTGGGCTCCAGTGAACAAAGCAGACATAGCAGAGCTGGAGAGGGTCCAGAGGAGGGCAACTAAAGTAATAACTGGAATGGGGCAACTACAGTACCCTGAAAGATTATCAAAATTAGGGTTATTCACTTTAGAAAAAAGACGACTGAGAGGAGATCTAATTAATATGTATAAATATATCAGGGGTCAGTACAGAGATCTATCCCATCAGCTATTTATCCCCAGGATGGTGACTGTGACGAGGGGACATCCTCTGCGTCTGGAGGAAAGAAGGTTTGTACACAAACATAGAAAAGGATTCTTTACGGTAAGAGCAGTGAGACTATGGAACTCTCTGCCTGAGGAGGTGGTGATGGTGAGTACAATAAAGGAATTCAGGAGGGGCCTGGATGTATTTCTGGAGTGTAATAATATTACAGGCTATAGCTACTAGAGAGGGGTCGTTGATCCAGGGAGTTATTCTGATTGCCTGATTGGAGTCGGGAAGGAATTTTTATTCCCCTAAAGTGAGGAAAATTGGCTTCTACCTCACAGTTTTTTTTTGCCTTCCTCTGGATCAACTTGCAGCATGACAGGCGGAACTGGATGGACAAATGTCTTTTTTCGGCCTTATGTACTATGTTACTATGTAATTTAAGGGGCACAGTAACCGTGAGTACTGGTTCAGGAAGCGGTAGTCCATTTACTGAAGCCGGAATAAAAGGAAAAAATTGTTAAAAATTGTTATCAATTAAAAAATAAAATAATTAGAAAATTAGAACCACAGTATTAGTATTGTGAATAGACGGTAATGGTAATGGTGTAAACAACACTCTCTGTACCTCTTATATTAAAAAAAGGTGGCAATGTGCACAGCAATGAACATAACCGTCTCTGGATAGCAGCAGTTCACAGTAGTAATAACAATTCAATTGGTGTAACACAAATCAATCAATTTTCTAGAATTGGTCCGGACCAAGAGAGTGTAAATAAATATATTTCTAATACAATATATTTCTAATAAAAGTGTAGGTGCAAAAAATAGAAAAATAGAAAAAAATATATAATATAAAATGTATGGAGAAATGTCTATATTCAATCCTCCTCAAGTGCACAGTCACTGTATATAAGTTACTGTATATAGTTTAAATTAATAAATGAATACTTAAGCTCACATATGTAGGTATCCTATTCAATTGTAAAGCAGTTCTTCGAGATTTATATTGCTCAGTGAGCTGTCAGCTTTATCCTGTGTTCGATCCTTAATCAAAGTCACTCCTTTAGTATATAAAGCGTGGTCATATAATTGCAGAATCTGACATCCATTATTGGCCCACAATATTGGCACATATAGCTAAAAATGATGACATTCAATGTTGAAACATGTAGTATTACTATGTTTCATGCATTACCACTCGCTGATCAGTAGACACTCCCCTCAGTGATGTTCTTCCTCCTATTAGCGGTCCGGTTTGATCTTGAGTCCCGCTGTCCTGTTAGCGGTGCAGTTTAATTGCGAGTCCCGCTGCCCTCGGCGTCCCTCGTGGCTTCCCACATGGTGGATTGTTCAGGGTTGCGCCAGGCTTGTGTAGGGGTTCAGCTTCCCTCTAGTTGGTTAAGCAGTAGGTGGGGGAGTAACATTTTTTGAATGTCTCAGATCGCTGTTTTGGTGCGTATGCTGCATAAGTATGACTTTCAGTCTTTGTTCATCATATATGGCATGCTGGATATCATAGTCTCCCATACGCATTTCGGAGCATACGTGCTCCTTCCTCAGTGGGTATTGATAGCCATCTTGTTTGGTAGATGTATATTAAAGTATGGGTCCAGAAATTATTGGTCTGTAATGGATATACTGAAACACTGGACCGGATTTATGGACCGAACATTCCTATTCAAATCACCTGATATAAACTCTCATATTTCAAATATATATCGGAATAGGAACATATAGAGTGGAGGTATAGATATATATATATATATATATATATATATATAAATAAATAAGAATAAAACGAGTAAGAAAATGTGAAATACATATATAAACATATAAAAATATAAAAATATAAATATATTCATAAAAGTATAACCATGGTCCACGATAAATATCTGAATATATATATGATAAAATATATAAATATATGTGAGTATAATGCATATTTTTTTTTATAATAATTTAAAAAGACAGTAGCTGTGTTACCTGTGTGTTTTGTGTGCGTTTTGTGCAATAATCTGAAAGTATAGTACAAATAATGGAAATAATAGGAAATATTCATGAGGGATATAATAAAATCCACTATTATATTGCTCTTATGACTCATATTGTAGATATGCATGTGCATATAAAGGAGAGGTAATGGAGTAAAAAATGGAGTAAAAAATGGTGGATAGTAGTGAATGGGGATGGGAGCCCTCCAAGAGGAGGAGAACGAGGTCCTGATAAGCAGCCAGACACTCGGAGTCCTGTCCTCAAAGGGCACCCACCCCAATTTTACAGGAAACCGAAAAGTTCCATTTCCGCGTTTAGGCCTTTAGGGATCATAGTATGAAATTCGAAGATTCTCCTAGATTCAATTCTCGACATATTTGCTATATGGTTCCCCCCTCTCCAGTGTCTTCAAATTTTTTCAAAGGCTACATATGTAAGTACTGATGGATCTTGAAGTGTTTAGAGACTGAATGTTGTTCATAGCCTTTTGTAATATTCAAAATATGTTCGGCTACCTTTTTCTTAAAGGGTCTCTTGGTTCTTCCTATATACTGTTTATGGCATTGACATTGTAATAGATATATTACATCCGATGAGTCACACAATAGATGCTCCCTTATGTGATATGTGTGGGGATTGTATGTCGATCTAATTGTGATTGTTTTCTTCGGGAAGTTTGTAATCTTGCAGTTTTTACATCTAGTGCATCTGAAGAATCCCTGAAGTGTTAGCCAACTAGACTTAGCCCCCGATGATATCTTTTTGATTGAGGGAGCTACTTGTAGTCCTAAGTTGGCAGCTCTAGTGTATGTGATCAGGGGGCTTGTAGGTAATGGAGGCCCTTTCAATTTGTCTCCCAAGAGAGGGTGCCAGTGTCTCCCAATGATCTTTTCTGTCGTCTTATATTGGGCATTAAATGGCAGTATTAAACAGATATTGTCATCTACTTTAGTCTCATTCTCTCTCTCTCGTTATCAGAAATAAATAAAAATCTCCTATTCATCGTTCTTACTTTGTTTAGTGAGGCATCTACTATTTCTGTCGGGTAGTCTATAGCTAGAAATTGTTGTCTTACATCATTGGCTTCTTTTTCAAATTGATTAATTTCTGTGTAATTTTGTTTGAGTCGTCTGAATTGACCAGTCGGAATATTAATTAACCATCTAGGAAGATGGCAGCTAGAATATAAGATATAGTTATTCTTCATGACTGGTTTCTGATATGTGTTGCATATCATTTTTTGCCAGCAAATCTTCACTGTCAGATGTAAGAATTCCACATGGGTGCGACTTATGTTTGTAGTGAAATTCAAATTTCTGTCGTTATCATTAATTTTTTTTAAGAAGCTCTGTAAATTCTCCTCCGTATCTTGCCATATGAAAATAATATTTCCCCCCCAGCCTAGGTCGGATGACTTCCATTTCCCACTGTGCCATAAAGATGTTGGCATAGCTGGGGGCAAACCTGATGCCCATGGCGGTACCACGTTTCTGTAAGAAGTAGTCTAATTAAAATTTAAAATAATTGTGTGTTAAGATGAAATTCACTCCCTCTATAACAAACTCAATTTGATCTTTATGTGATTCCTCATTGTAATTTAGCTGTTTTCTTAATGCGTCCATTCCCTGGTGGTGATTGATTATAGTATAAAGAGAGTTCACGTCCACTGTCCCCAATAGCCAATGTTCCTGATATTTGATTTGTAAGTATTGCTATAATGTGTGTAGTGTCTCTTATATAGGAAGGTCATTTTTTGACTGTTGGTTGTAAGATGTGGTTTATGTATTGGGACAGGTTGAAAGTGACTGATCCAATGCCGGAGATTATTAGTCTACCTGGTGGGTTTGTTGGATTTTTATGAATCTTGGGTAGATAATAAAATATTGGTAATCTCTTTTGGGATCCTGTAATAAATCAGAATTCTTGTTCTAATAAAATATCTTTATGACGTCCTCTTTGGCAATATATCACTAGTTCTTTGTGGTATACATCTGTTGGGTCTGTTTTCAGCATATTGTATGTGGTTTGATCATATAGTTGTCTTTTACATTCCTTCATGTAATCCTCTGTGTCTAACACTACAATAGCTCCCCCTTTATCCGCTTGTTCTTTTTTGGTCCGATTTTTTTATATTTTATTATTTTACATTTTTCTAATGTCTGATTCCACAGATTTCTGAAATGTCGCTATGTCTTTCCTATTTCCTGTCTAGGATATTTCATGGATTTGGCTCTAAGGTCTGTGTGGAAAAATTTAATGGGTTCTTTTATGTCTCTAGTTATGGGATTCTTCATGAAATACTTTTTGAAACACAATTTCCTAATACCTTTTTTTTTACCCCAATTTAAGTATTACATTTTTCCAGTTTAGCTGTTGGGAAAATTTTAGGCCTTTATTCAAGTTTCTTTGTGTTTCGATTAGATCAATTTTACTTAGATTCATTACTATATCCTCAGTGGTTAATATATCCTGTGTTGGCTGTATTGGTTTCTTCTTGTGTCTTCCCCTGCGTACCTTCTTGTGTGGTAGTGATTTGGGAGCCTGGTTCTGCTTCCCTTTCTTTGATTGTCCTCTTGTTGATATTCCCTTTGGTGATAGTGATTGTTCCGACTGCCTTGTGATCGTTTCTCTACATGATCCCTCATTGTGTTCTCTATCTGCATGTGATGTCGGTGTCTCAGATTGTATCTGTGTATATGAGATTGTGTCCTTGTCGTGTCTCAGGGATTAGGACTGTCGTCGTGTCCATATTCTGCGGTGAGGTGGGGTTTGATCTAAAAAATGAGGCAAAGATAGTGTTTCAAATTAATTATTTGTAGAGATATTATAGTGTACTTGTGCATTATTCGGTATAGTATTGTTCTTTTTATTCTTCTTAGTCCTATCTTGTGATATTTTCTGTGAATCCTTAGTGTGATTAAGTGCTCGTTCCGTTTGTGTTCTAGGTTTTAGTTTTTTGTTCTTTTTGTTCATTATCTCCCTCTCTAGTGTATCTAAACTAATACATATGCGTTCTTGCCATATCATAAAATCCTCATCTTGTGGTAGTGTATCAATTATCTCTTTCAATTTGGCAATCTGTTTTATTGTTTCTTCTAGGATCTCTGTACGTCTTTTTATTATCATCTGTATAAGTATACAAGATTGTGATTTTAAGAAAGAATCCCACTCTCTTCTAAATTCTTCATTATATAGGTCCTGAGCTGGGTCCTTTAATAAAGTAAGGCCCTTTGGTATTACCCCACTCGATAGGTATTGATTAAGGGATTTGATTTCCCATCTTTGTCTTGATTGTCTGTGGAGTCATTTCTCTAGTTCTCTAAAGATATCTATATTGGACCTTGTTGGAATAATGCGCGTTGTTTCATTGTCATGTTGATCAAAGACATATGTATCAATTACTTAGCATTTTCTTTCCATGCAATTCCAGATATCCATGGTGACTGAGTAGGGAGCTCAACCATCGGGTATAAAGGAATATGGTAAATCAGATAAAAAGTAGGCGGCTCACCTAATTCAGACCGTAGGATATAGGTGCTCGATCCTAGGAGTGCCCGTCGCCCGTATATTATGTATGAACAAGAGGCCATCAAAATATTACAATTCACAAATGATATTACGATCAGACCAGCGGATAAAGGGGAAGCTATTGTAGTGTTAGACACAGAGGATTACATGAAGGAATATAAAAGACAACTATATGATCAAACCACATACAATATGCTGAAAACAGACATTTAATATTTTCTATTTTTTCAAATTTTTTGCACCTGCACTTTTATTAGAAATATATTGTATTAGAAATATATTTATTTACACTCTCTTGGTCCGGACGAATTCTAGAAAATTGATTGATTTGTGTTATACCGATTGAATTGTTATTACTACTGTGAACTGCTGCTATCCAGAGACGGTTATGTTCATTGCTGTGCACATTGCCACCTTTTTTAATATAAGAGGTACAGAGAGTGTTGTTTACACCAGTACCATTACCGTCTATTCACAATACTAATACTGTGGCTCTAATTGCGAGATAGAAATAATTTAATATTTTAATTAATAACAATTTATTCCTTTTTTATGTAACTTGGGGTACTAATAAATCACTTATATATTATTAATCCTTGCGATACCAGATACTAGTGCGCCATCCATCTTTTCTATTTTTACTGTTCATACATAATATACCGGCTACTGGTACGCCTAGGATTGAGGACATATATCCTACGGTCTGCATTAGGTGAGCCGCCTACTTTTTATCTCAATTACTGAGGCCACTGAAAAAGGCCTCTCCAGTCGGATGGTGGGAAGCCGATACTGATTAACCAGCGCTTGTTGAATGAAGTTACCGGCTGACCCAGAGTCCATGAATGTTGGCACAGATAGCGTAACTCCATTGTGAGAGAGAGTCACCGGAACTAAAAATTTCGTAGAGGACTTCTCCTAGTCTAGAACCATCTCTCCAACTGATCCTAGACAATGGCGTTTCCTGGCCTCTGGAGACAGTTACGCACAAAAAGGGCTGTAATTTTCTCACTTCACCACACAACAGCTAAACAGCCCCTTTTTTTCCCCCCACTAATACACAACAAAAAAAGGCTTTAGAACGTATAACTGTGGCCGTGAACGGCAAATAATATATTTTTCCCCCCACTAATACATGTTAAAAAGGGCTTTCATTTTTTCACTTCACTACACATCTGCTAATAAGCCCCTCCCCCCCCCCCCCTCACTAATACATGACAAAGAAAGGCTTTAGAACATATAACTGCGGCCGTGAACGGCAGATAATATATTTTTTTGCCACTAATACACGCCAAAAAGGGCTGTAGTTTTCCCACTTCACCACACATGGGCTAATAAGCGCTTTTTCTTTTTCCTTATTAATACACGCCAAAAAATGGCTTTAGAAGAGATAGCTGCAAACGTGAACCGCAAATAATACTTTTTTTAGCCACTAATACATGCCAAAAGGGCTTTAATTTTCTCACTTCACCGCACAACTGCTAATAAGCCCTTTGTCTTTTTCCCCACTAATGCACGCAAAATAAAGGCTTTAGAACATATAACTGCGGCTCTGAACGGCAAATAAAGTTGTTGTTTTTTGCCACTGATACACGCCAGAAACGGCTGTAATTTTCTCACTTCACCACACAACGGCTAACAAGCCCTTTTTCTTTTTCCCCACTAATACATGCCAAAAAGAGGCTTTAGAACATATAACTGCACTGCACAAGAGCTAATAAGACCCCAATAACACGAACAGTTTGCTGGAATTACAGAGGTATTGCAAACCTGAAATGAGCAGCAGTATAATGGCTATATGGATCCCCAATCAGTGCAGCAAGGTGTAATAGGATTGTTACCATTACCCAGGCTGTAAACACCCCTATTGGACCCTATTCTGCTTCAATACTGTGGAATAATTCCTCCCTATCCTTTCCCTACACTTCTAAAGCTCTTTCCCTGAACTTCTATTGAGCAAAATATAAGTTTTCAAGTCTTTCTTAGCACTTTCATTGTGGGTGATCCCTCATTCCCAGAGTTCCTTGCTCCATTGCTCCATGTCCTAACATGTGCAGCAGCTATTTTAGTAAGAAAATTTCGAATAATTCCTGAAATTCGGATCGAATTCCACTTCGTCAGCTTCGATTTGCTCATCTCTAAATAGCATGTATTTAAAAATTTAGCCTACTAATGAGTTACTCAATAAAATGTATCTTATTTTTATGAAGTTTTATTCAAATTACCATTGGTGTAATAAATATTTGATAGTATTAGGCTACTTTCACACTTGCGTTTGGTGTGGATCCGTCATGGATCTGCACAGACGGATCCGTCCAGATAATACAACCGTCTGCATCCGTTCAGAACGGATCCGTTTGTATTATCTTTAACATAGCCATTGAAAGTCAATAGAGGACGGATCCGTTTTCTATTGTGCCAGATTGTGTCTGTGAAAACGGATCCGTCCTGGCACACAATGTAAGTCAATGGGGACAGATCCGTTTTCACTGACACAATCTTTGTTTGGCTCAGTTTCATCAGTTGGACACCGAAATGCTGCAACCAGCGTTTTGATGTCCGTCTCCAAAGCGGAATGGAGACTGAACGGATGCATTCTGAGCGGATCCTTTTCCATTCAGAATGCATTAGAATGCAAACTGATCCGTTTTGGACCGCTTCTGAGAGCCCTGAACGGATCTCACAAACGGAAAGCCAAAACGCGAGTGTGAAAGTAGACTTAATTGAGCGCCAAATAATTATATATCTAATTACATAAAAATACTTTATTCCTGGAGTTTGTGTAGAGTCCAAGCATAGACAGGTTGGAGCTGTTGCAGCACAAGGGTAATCTGCACAATATAAGGCAAGTGATGTTACAGTTCTGGCTGATCGATATACAGTGAGCGCATACAATAGTATTAAATATAAAATTATTAGTTATGCATTTCTTTACATGTCTTCCCATGTCTCTAAATCTGGAACCTCAACTGAACTAAAGAGTTTACATAAACTGTAGGTAACACTAAATAGAAGAGACATAATGTAACAGCATTTAGAAGTTAGCAGAAGGTAGCAATAAAGACAAATATGGAAAGGAAAACTGATACCAAAAAGAGATATAGAGGCATAATGTTATCCAGACTGTTTAGTAGAAAAGAGATTATCCTAATGCTGTTATCATGTAGAATTTAAAAAAAAGGCAGCGCTTTCACAAGGCCTAGCCTGCGATACCAAGCACAGTTGCTATAAAATGTACGGAACTGTGCTTGATGAGCAGCAAGAAGGCTATGGCACTGACAGAACCCATCAATCAGATACCATACTTCCCAACCATCCCTGATCCGGCTGGGCTGTCCCGCGGTTCCAGAACGGCTGACATATGTCCCGCTCTCGGCTGTCTCTGCATCCATAGGTAAAAGAGACAGCTGATTGTAATGGTAAGCAAGGAGATGTCCGCTCCCCGCTTCACCATGCAACTCAGCAGCCAGCACTCTATAACAGCAGCAAGATGTCTTCACACATCACGCTGCTGGTCTGTGTAGGAGGAGGAACTAGGTGAGCATCGGAGGAACTAGGTGAGTATTTACAGTTTTTTTTTTTTACTTCCTGTGAAGGGGGCACATATCTGGCGTAACTACTGTGAGGGGACAAATGTCTAGGCATAATTACTGCGACGGGGCACATATCTGGCATAACCACTGTGAGGGGGCAAATATCTCGGCACAGTTACTGTGAGGGGGCACATGACTGGCATAACCTTATATACAAAAGAAGAGAGGGCATCTCATGAGGGTGGTGCCATTGGTGGAAATACCTCAAACAACATTCTTACCTGGCTGAATGTAGATATGGTCCTTAATATGCTAAAAAAAATTAAAGTGATCAAGGCCCCAGGTCCAGATGGATTACAAGAGACTTGCGCAAAGCGAATGTGGTGCCCATTTTCAAAAAAGGGTGCTAGGTGTTCACCGGGAAATTATAGACCAGTCCGAGCTTTGCAGACAAAAATAGGCAGTTATATTAAAGGCTGTCTGTGCTGTTCCGCAAATTGCAGAACACGCGTGGACGCCATCCGTGTTTTGTGTATCAGCGATTTGTGAACCGCAAAACACACAATGGTCGTGTGCATGTAGCCTTAGGCCCCATGCACACGGCCGTGTGCGGGCCGTGGAACCGCGGCCTGGATCCCTCCTGAGAGCAGGAGCGCACGGCGTCACTGGTTGCTATGACGCCGTGCGCTCCCTGCTGCCGGCACAGTACAGTAATACACTGGTATGATATAGTATCAGTATTTAAATCTCAGAAAACCCTTTAAACTGTTTGCTGCCTGGATCTCAAAAAACTGCTTTCAAGTGACTGTTCAGACTGTATGTGTGGGCAGAAAAAAGTAAAAAAAAAAAGTTTTAAAAAAAATTAAATCATAAAATACAAATCACCCCCTTTACCTAGAATAAAAAGTAAATAATAAATAAATGTAAACATTATGGGCTCATACTATTAAAATATAAAAAATATTTATTCCATACGACAAACAGCGTAACAGAAAAAAAAATCTAAATGGCCTATTCCCCATTTTTTGTCACTTCACCTTACAAACAAATTGAATTAAAAAGTGATCAAAACGTTTTACACACACCAGGATAGTATCAATAAAAACTAAGTATTGTCCCACAAAGAATAAGCCCTCATACAGCTCTATAGAAATAACTACCGGTATATAATGTATTTATCCCATATGGTGAACGCAATGAAAGAAATAAATGCTTTTTTTTACAATTTTTCATTGCTTTAACTCCCCAAAAAAGGGAGAAGTAAAAGTCATACACAAGCCAAAATGATATCAATAAAAACTACAGATCACTCTGTATAAAAATTTTACGGGGTTAGAATATGGCAATGAAAAGAAAAACATTTTTCCAAAGTAAAAAAAATAAATCTTAATTAAAACACACAAACAACTATGTAAATTTGGTATCTCCATAATTGTACTTACCCGGAGTATAAAGGTAACTAGTTTTACAGCATAGGGGACATCGTAAAAACAAAACCTAGAAAACGGTAGCAGAATTTTTTTATTTTTTTATTACACCCCATTTGGATTTTTTTTCAGCTTCCCACTATATTGTATGCAATAGTAATTGGTGCCATTAAAAAAGTAAAACTTATCTTGCAAAAAACAAGCACTCATATGGCTATGTGAATGTAAAAATAAAAACATTATGACTCCATGATGGCAAGGAATAAAAAACAAAAACGCAAAAAAAATGTAAAATCACAGGACCCTGAAGGGGTTAAAGTCTGCATACATACTATAAGACCAGCTGTACTGCTTGCCAGTTATCAAAGACTAGAGATGCTAATGGGATTAACGCATGCCACAGACGGTACGTCGCCAGCCCATCCAATAATAAGACAAAGCTGTAAGAATCCAGCTACAGCCTTGTTATAATTCACTGCAAATAGTTTATTTTTTTCAGCATTAAAACACAAGAAAAACCTATATAAATGTGGTATTGCTATAATCGTACTGGCCCAGAAAATGAAGAGAACAAGTACGTTTTACAGCCTAGGGAATACTGTAAAAACAAAACCCATTTTTTTCAACTCCACCCAATTTGGACATTTTTGCCAGCTTCCCACTGTATGTAATATTTAATAGTGCCATTAGAATGTACAACCTATCGCACAAAAAATAAGACCTGATACAGCTATGTGAATTAAAAAATTTAAAAAAAGTTATGGCTCCGGGAAGACAGGGAGTGAAAAAAGTAAAATGCAAAAACGGAAAATCCTCCAGGGCTGAAAGGGTTAAACTTGGCACATCTCAAAACCTTGCACTTTTGTCCAAAAAAAATTTTGCAACCTTTTAAAAGAATCACAGTAATAGATCTGGCATGAAACTAGTTACGTAACTTGTCACTCCTACTTTTAAACCACTTTTCAAAAGTAGCTTGGTGTACAGTGTCACAGAATTGCTAATTTTGGTCCATAAAATTAGAGTTCAAACTTGATTAAATCCTCCCTATGTGTGAAACCAGCCCAAGTTACAGATTTGCTACATCTGTACATCAACAGACATGGGAGGCCTGTAGTCCTGATAGGCAGAGGGCACAATGGTACATCACAATTGTTTAAATATATATTAGAGTGTTACTGAGTTTTCAAAAACTTTTGATACCGTATGTCATGGAGGTCTCAGGACTCAGACCCCACGATTGTTAGAACAAGATGAGAGAAGAACTGCATTTCATGTTCTCTTTCCCTGGTGCAGGATACGGGCTCAATAGAAGACTATGCAATGTAGAGAGAGAACGATATGAGGGGGATTCTTTTGTCTTGTTCTAGGGATTGGTGGGGGTCTCAGCCCTCAGACATCCTACTGATTAAAACTTTCGATATGTCTCTATGAAATATCAAATGTTTTTTGAATACACCAGTAAAGATTATTTCAAGGGTATGTTGCATGGGGTAGAATATAGAAGGAAATAGTTGTCAACCTCTTCTAGATAACAGATTGATGGTATTTTAGGGCCTAAATTGTCCTGACTGCTTCCTCTATATTTCAAAAACACTTGTTATTCTAGCATGACTAAGCATACTTCCACTTGAACACACGTTAAGTCATCTGTGAACCTTAAAGGGGTGTGTCCATCTTAACATTTATGGCATTTCCATAGAATATAACATAAATGTCCAATAGCTGCAGATCATCTTCTTGTTGGGAATCCTAATAACTCCTTTAAAGGAGTAATATCATCTCAACATTTATGGCATTCATGGGATGGGAGGAGGTGTGAATGATGTCTGTCTCAGCTTCCCTCATGATGAATGTTCGTATATTTATGTGGGATTGATCAAGAAATACTGTAAAAGATTTTGAAGGTTACTTCACCAGTGGTTTATGAGTATGAAATGTATTGCTCACTGAAACATGTCATCTATATTATGAGGTAAATGTCTGCTCTTTTGAAAGACTCACAGGATGGGTCCCATCTAACCTGAAAACATGGCCCCATCTCACTGCTACTATCAATGTAGAGGTGGCTGTGCATGCACAACTCTCATCATACAGTTTTATAGGAGTTCCGTGTTTTCTTACTTGGAAATTTCTTGAACTCATATAGAATTGAAAAAACAGACCTGTGCAAGCGCAGCCACTTCTCTATTAACAGAGGCAATGAGACTGGGCCTTGCCTTTGAGATACGGCTGCAATGCTCATCTTGATTCTTAGCGCATTAAGAAAACAATGGCACCAATTTTTTTATTGACTTTGCCAATTGCTTTCAATGGCTTTTGTGCTATGACTTGACATTGAGACTAAAATTTAGAACTGATACATCTGTAGGTTGGATTTGTTTAGGCCTATCTGATATGTATGGCATATCCTCAGAATATTCCATAAATGTGGAGATGGGAATACTCCTTTGGAGGAGTTAATAGGATTCCCAACATTATGCTGATCATATCAAGTCTTCAGTCTTTAGCTGTAATACAGCAGCTCCACCATAGGAGCATTAAACAGATATAATTGAAATTAGTGTAAAGCAGAGTGTAAATAGTAGGGTGAATGGACATTTTGGGTGCTCCAGAGTCCACGATGACCTTACTTTTGAAAAGTTGAGGATCCTTAACTACACAACCCTTTTACCCTGGGTTCACACCTGAGCGTTCGCGATGGAGCGCTCTGTATGCGCGATTGTACCGGCGTTTACAATCGCGCATACAGAGACAAGCGAACGCCCATTGTCGCGCGTTCCTGAAAGTCTATGTACGGGAACGCGCGACAAAACGCCCCAAAGAAGCTCAAGAACTGAGCGTCGGGCGTTTTACAGCGCAATCGTACGCGCTGTAAAACGCCCAGGTGAGAACCATTCCTATAGGGAAGCATTGGTTTCTCCTTGTTGAGCGTTTTACAGCGCGTAGGAACGCGCTGTAAACCGCTCAGGTGTGAACCCAGGGTAAAGGAACCACCAATTATAAGAAGTATTCAGGGCTATAACACATATGGACCTCTATTTCATTTCAAAATCAGAATCCAGTTCTTGGAAAAGAAAAAACAAAACAAAATGAAAACCATTCTTTAGACCAAGTTGACAAAAAATATATATGGAACATGAAGAAGTTTTGTGCCTTCTCATCTTATTACTGGCCAAACAGACCCACTTCCAGCTTTAGTTGTCTACATTTGTTATTGTCATAATGTTGTTTATTATATTGTTTCTATTGGATTTTTGCTTCTCTATATTTTCTGCTATCCACTGAACAAATACGGTTTTAATGATTCTATCTTTCAAGATCTCTATAAATGTAGACATAATACCAAGTTCAATATATGTATCTATTTTTTTGAGCATTACGCTGTGAATGAATATCTCCTTTCTGTTTAGGAGATTCCAATCTTAATATTGCTATTCATCTTTATTTATGAACACATAACACCTTGTTAAATATATCTTTCAAGTTATATTACGTCTGTGTCACATGTGACCTCTGGAGGATGATGCCTCCCTCTATCTTGCGGAGATCCACATCTCCATCTATTTATTTGCAGTGTATACCCATTTGCTGAGTTTCAATTGACTTGGATAAAGCCTTGACAAGGGTGACGGTTCTTTACATAAACTTTAGTTTTCTACTTCAATTCCCTGCAGATTGGCTTCATAACATTTTATATTTATTTCAGTTTGGTGAATAACTGGAGAACGTTAGCAATGTAGAGCCTGTTATTCTTTTCTGGAAGAGAAAAGAAATACATCAGTTCAGTAGATCTTAATTTTTTTTTTCATGGTTACTTCCTGATGGCCCCTTTAGAGGGGCATGTGATCAGGCTTGTACTGGACTGTAAGTCAAACTTCTCCTCCCCCTGCCATGATTATATGGCAACAACCACAGAGAGCTAAATCTTAGTGCTGGACTTTGGTCTTGGAGCAGCCATATCTGGTTGTCTATATAAGTCGCAAACTGGGGAACCTAGCAGCCAAGAAGCCTCCACCGTAGGAGCTAAAAGAGCCCATAGCCATACATTGGGAGTTCTATGCTTTAGTAGAAAGCCTCAATAGGATAGCTGAACCTGGTGGGTCGAAGACTGGTATCCATTCCTTGAAGTTGGTAGAGGGGAACTCATAGACATCTGGAAAATTTTCAAGCCTAGCAAGAGTACTTGAAGGTAAAGAGCTTTCTTGTATACTGGCCTGTAATCCAGCTAATCCATGGAGAAATACCAGGAGACTAATATAAGACTTCCACACTTATTCTTTCTTTTTTGTTTCTCAAGTCTTTCTCGTTATTCAACATATATGTGTAATATAAGGAATAAAAATTAGCTGTACTGCTGGAAATTGTACTATCTGTGAGGGATGTTGATATTTTAAGATTACATGTACATGGTAGGGGAGACAGATGAAAGAGGGATAGTGTTTTTATTCATAAAAACATCAATTTTCACCCACATTTCACATTTTCCCATGCTGTGGACAAGGAATGGAAAAATGTATTCAGGGGCTTATTATTTTTGCTTTCATATGTCTTCCTCCATGTTTTTTGGATTACACATGTACACATAAGGATAAATATAAGAAAAGGAAAAGGGGTTTAGGGGGAATTTAATATTGATGGTCTGTCCTCAGGATAAGTCATCAATATCCAATTGTCGAGAGTCTGACACCTCGTACGTTTGCTGATCAGCTGTTTCAGAGTAGTTCTTATGCTAGTTGGTATAGAAATACATAGCTCCATCTATTGTGTAGTGGATGGAATGGTTACTGGCGCATTGCTCCCATTGAAGTGAATAGGCGATATGACAGAACTAAACAGCTCTGTCCACTGTCAGCAGGGGTGTGGGTTGTCGAATGCCGCTGATCTGATATTGATGGCCTATCCTGACAAAAGGCCTGAAAAAGCGGTTTTGAAAAACTAGAGAGCTTTTAGATTAATTACTGGTTTTAACTCTGGTAGGGAAATGGGGGTAGAGTAAAGGGGTAATAAGTAGAGATGAGCGAATCGACTTCGGATGAAACATCCAAGGTCGATTCGCACAAAACCTTGTTCTAATATTGTACGGAGCTCTGTACTGTATTAGAATTTGTTGGCTCCACGCAATAACTTCATAAATTAATTTGTACTGTAAAAAAACATTTCCCGAACTTGGGTTTGGTTCCAAGGTACCATCTCGTGAGACTTTGCAAAGCAATAACTTTGGCTCATCAGAGCCAATACATTCTAATACTGTACGGAGCTCCTGCTCTGTGCAGTATTAGAACAAAGTTTTATGTGAATCGACTTCGGATGTTTCATCTGAAGTCGATTTGGTCATCTTTAGTAATAAGATTTAAGTCTTATTGGTTTACACTATTTGAAGTACATGAAAAAAATTCTAAGGAGTGTTTGTCATTCTTAGATTCATAGCTATACTTAATCAATATTTTGCTGCCCCATCATAAGTAGTTTGGTATACTTTAAAGGCTTTTCTAAATAAAGCATTATTTACCCGTTAAGGATGTGACCTAGGTTAGTACAGATTTTTTTTTTCATTTTTCCATCTTTGCATTTCAAAAGAAATAACTCTTTGGTTTTCCATATTTTAATGGCATGAATTTGGGGGACATCCCAATGCACAAGTGCACGTCACCATGGCTGAAAATATAAAAAAAAAACACAATGCAACAGCACTCTGCGAATACAAAAAAAAAAAAATATTTAAAATACTGCCATACTCACTTTAGAAAATATACAAGTACAAATGCTATACTCATATAAATGGAGATTCTTGACAAAATTATTTGTGTCTGTCCATTTTTGTGCCTATGCACTATGCCAAGGTGATCTCTTTTGGACAGAAACCTACATTAAATGCTGGATATAATAGTAATTAGGCTGCACAAGAGTGTTGAATCGCGGAGGGGTGGTGCTCACAGCTAATATAGGCTCATATTCAAAAATATGATAAAAAACTGCTGGGCACTCACTAATACTTGGAACCGCACAAATTTATTAACAATCAAACATGCAACAATGGCAGAAACTTGATTAAATGGCATAAAATAACATATAATAGATAACATTAAAATCGATGACATGTGATAAAATCGATAGCATGTAATAAAATCGAAACTATGCGATTAAGAAATACCACTCAATAAAAAAAATTGTGAAAAGGATCGTCATGTACGGAACAATATGCGATAGATAGTCTCTCTTCCTGATATATACGAATAGTTCAGTCACATGGCACGTGTGCGGCGTCCCGCTACACAGGCCTAGGAAACGTGTTTGAAAAGAAAACCACAGCAAAGTATGAAAGAAAAGGCCACAGCAATTTGAATATAATATGCCGCATCAAGCCCAAAGTCTTTAGACACTGGTGTTGTAGAAAGCAAATACACTTACGTGTCCACGATTCTACCTTTCGATTAAGCCCTTTGATTAAAATTTGTTAGTTCGCATCACACGCTGACCAGCAGGCATGTCTCGATGTCTGATTCACCTTCGGGCCAATGACATCCTAACGCAGGTAGGCGAGTAGTTTTACTCCTCCACGGCTGACGGCTAGTAGTTAATGATGGATGTGTATTGATCCGTAGGTGAAAATCGCGTGGCAAAAATTGTAATACTTGCAGTGGTATAAAGTCCGAATTGGAAGAGGGCTTCTTTGTTCTTGACTTGGGGGGTAGAGTTGAGCGAACACCTGGATGTTCGGGTTCGAGAAGTTCGGCCGAACATCCCGGAAATGTTCGGGTTCGGGATCCGAACCCGATCCGAACTTCGTCCCGAACCCGAACCCCATTGAAGTCAATGGGGACCCGAACTTTTCGGCACTAAAAAGGCTGTAAAACAGCCCAGGAAAGAGCTAGAGGGCTGCAAAAGGCAGCAACATGTAGGTAAATCCCCTGCAAACAAATGTGGATAGGGAAATGAATTAAATTAAAAATTAAATAAATAAAAATTAACCAAAATCAATTGGAGAGAGGTTCCATAGCAGAGAATCTGGCTTCCCGTCACCCACCACTGGAACAGTCCATTCTCAGATATTTAGGCCCCGGCACCCAGGCAGAGGAGAGAGGTCCCGTAACAGAGAATCTGTCTTCATGTCAGCAGAGAATTAGTCTGCATGTCATAGCAGAGAATGAGGCTTCACGTCAGCCACCACTGCAACAGTCCATTGGCATATATTTAGGCCCAGCACCCAGGCAGAGGAGGGAGGTCCCGTAACAGAGAATCTGTCTTCATGTCAGCAGAGAATTAGTCTGCATGTCATAGCAGAGAATGAGGCTTCACGTCAGCCACCACTGCAACAGTCCATTGGCATATATTTAGGCCCAGCACACACACAGGCAGAGGAGAGAGGTCCCGTAACAGAGAATCTGGCTTCATGTCAGCAGAGAATCAGTCTGCATGTCATAGCAGAGAATGAGGCTTCACGTCAGCCACCACTGCAACAGTCCATTGGCATATATTTAGGCCCAGCACACACACAGGCAGAGGAGAGAGGTCCCGTAACAGAGGATCTGGCTTCATGTCAGCAGAGAATCAGTCTGCATGTCATAGCAGAGAATCAGGCTTCACGTCAGCCACCACTGCAACAGTCCATTGTCATAAATTTAGGCCCAGCACCCAGGCAGAGGAGAGAGGTCCCGTAACAGACAATCTGGCTTCATGTCAGCAGAGAATTAGTCTGCATGTCATAGCAGAGAATGAGGCTTCACGTCAGCCACCACTGCAACAGTCCATTGGCATATATTTAGGCCTAGCACACAGGCAGAGGAGAGAGGTCCCGTAACAGACAATCTGGCTTCATGTCAGCAGAGAATCAGTCTGCATGTCATAGCAGAGAATGAGGCTTCACGTCACCCACCACTGCAACAGTCCATTGGCATATATTTAGGCCTAGCACACAGGCAGAGCAGAGAGGTCCCGTAACAGACAATCTGGCTTCATGACAGCAGAGAATCAGTCTGCATGTCATAGCAGAGAATGAGGCTTCACGTCACCCACCACTGCAACAGTCCATTGGCATATATTTAGGCCTAGCACACAGGCAGAGCAGAGAGGTCCCGTAACAGACAATCTGGCTTCATGACAGCAGAGAATCAGTCTGCATGTCATAGCAGAGAATGAGGCTTCACGTCACCCACCACTGCAACAGTCCATTGGCATATATTTAGGCCTAGCACACAGGCAGAGCAGAGAGGTCCCGTAACAGACGATCTGGCTTCATGTCAGCAGAGAATCAGTCTGCATGTCATAGCAGAGAATGAGGCTTCACGTCAGCCACCACTGCAACAGTCCATTGGCATATATTTAGGCCCAGCACCCAGGCAGAGGAGGGAGGTCCCGTAACAGAGAATCTGTCTTCATGTCAGCAGAGAATTAGTCTGCATGTCATAGCAGAGAATGAGGCTTCACGTCAGCCACCACTGCAACAGTCCATTGGCATATATTTAGGCCCAGCACACACACAGGCAGAGGAGAGAGGTCCCGTAACAGACAATCTGGCTTCATGTCAGCAGAGAATTAGTCTGCATGTCATAGCAGAGAATGAGGCTTCACGTCACCCACCACTGCAACAGTCCATTGGCATAAATTTAGGCCCAGCACCCAGGCAGAGGAGGGAGGTCCCGTAACAGAGAATCTGTCTTCATGTCAGCAGAGAATTAGTCTGCATGTCATAGCAGAGAATGAGGCTTCACGTCAGCCACCACTGCAACAGTCCATTGGCATATATTTAGGCCCAGCACACACACAGGCAGAGGAGAGAGGTCCCGTAACAGAGGATCTGGCTTCATGTCAGCAGAGAATCAGTCTGCATGTCATAGCAGAGAATCAGGCTTCACGTCAGCCACCACTGCAACAGTCCATTGGCATATATTTAGGCCTAGCACACAGGCAGAGGAGAGAGGTCCCGTAACAGACAATCTGGCTTCATGTCAGCAGAGAATCAGTCTGCATGTCATAGCAGAGAATGAGGCTTCACGTCAGCCACCACTGCAACAGTCCATTGTCATAAATTTAGGCCCAGCACCCAGGCAGAGGAGAGAGGTCCCGTAACAGACAATCTGGCTTCATGTCAGCAGAGAATTAGTCTGCATGTCATAGCAGAGAATCAGGCTTCATGTCAGCCACCACTGCAACAGTCCATTGGCATATATTTAGGCCTAGCACACAGGCAGAGGAGAGGTTTATTCAACTTTGGGTAGCATCGCAATATAATGGTAAAATGAAAATAAAAATAGGATTGAATGAGGAAGTGCCCTGGAGTCCAATAATATATGGTTATGGGGAGGTAGTTAATGTCTAATCTGGACAAGGGACGGACAGGTCCTGTGGGATCCATGCCTGGTTCATTTTTATGAACGTCAGCTTGTCCACATTGGCTGTAGACAGGCGGCTGCGTTTGTCTGTAATGACGCCCCCTGCCGTGCTGAATACACGTTCAGACAAAACGCTGGCTGCCGGGCAGGCCAGCACCTCCAAGGCATAAAAGGCTAGCTCTGGCCACGTGGACAATTTAGAGACCCAGAAGTTGAATGGGGCCGAACCATCAGTCAGTACGTGGAGGGGTGTGCACACGTACTGTTCCACCATGTTAGTGAAATGTTGCCTCCTGCTAACACGTTGCGTATCAGGTGGTGGTGCAGTTAGCTGTGGCGTGTTGACAAAAGTTTTCCACATCTCTGCCATGCTAACCCTGCCCTCAGAGGAGCTGGCCGTGACACAGCTGCCTTGGCGACCTCTTGCTCCTCCTCTGCCTTGGCCTTGGGCTTCCACTTGTTCCCCTGTGACATTTGGGAATGCTCTCAGTAGCGCGTCTACCAACGTGCGCTTGTACTCGCGCATCTTCCTATCACGCTCCAGTGCAGGAAGTAAGGTGGGCACATTGTCTTTGTAGCGTGGATCCAGCAGGGTGGCAACCCAGTAGTCCGCACAGGTTAAAATGTGGGCAACTCTGCTGTCGTTGCGCAGGCACTGCAGCATGTAGTCGCTCATGTGTGCCAGGCTGCCCAGGGATAAGGACAAGCTGTCCTCTGTGGGAGGCGTATCGTCATCGTCCTGCCTTTCCCCCCAGCCACGCACCAGTGATGGACCCGAGCTGCGTTGGGTGCCACCCCGCTGTGACCATGCTTCATCCTCATCCTCCTCCACCTCCTCCTCATCCTCGTCCTCCTCGTCCTCCAGTAGTGGGCCCTGGCTGGCCACATTTGTACCTGGCCTCTGCTGTTGCCAAAAACCTCCCTCTGAGTCACTTCGAAGAGACTGGCCTGAAAGTGCTAAAAATGACCCCTCTTCCTCCTCCTCCTCCTGGGCCACCTCCTCTTCCATCATCGCCCTAAGTGTTTTCTCAAGGAGACATAGAAGTGGTATTGTAACGCTGATAACGGTGTCATCGCCACTGGCCATGTTGGTGGAGTACTCGAAACAGCGCAACAGGGCACACAGGTCTCGCATGGAGGCCCAGTCATTGGTGGTGAAGTGGTGCTGTTCTGTAGTGCGACTGACCCGTGCGTGCTGCAGCTGAAACTCCACTATGGCCTGCTGCTGCTCGCACAGTCTGTCCAGCATGTGCAAGGTGGAGTTCCACCTGGTGGGCACGTCGCATATGAGGCGGTGAGCGGGAAGGCCGAAGTTACGCTGTAGCGCAGACAGGCGAGCAGCAGCAGGATGTGAACGCCGGAAGCGCGAACAGACGGCCCGCACTTTATGCAGCAGCTCTGACATGTCGGGGTAGTTGTGAATGAACTTCTGCACCACCAAATTCAGCACATGCGCCAAGCAAGGGATGTGCGTCAAATTGGCTAGTCCCAGAGCTGCAACGAGATTTCGCCCATTATCACACACCACCAGGCCGGGCTTGAGGCTCACCGGCAGCAACCACTCGTCGGTCTGTTGTTCTATACCCCGCCACAACTCCTGTGCGGTGTGGGGCCTGTCCCCCAAACATATGAGTTTCAGAATGGCCTGCTGACGTTTACCCCGGGCTGTGCTGAAGTTGGTGGTGAAGGTGTGTGGCTGACTGGATGAGCAGGTGGAAGAAGAGGAGGAGGAAGCCGAGAAGGAGGAGGTGGCAACAGGAGGCAAAGAATGTTGCCCTGCGATCCTTGGCGGCGGAAGGACGTGCGCCAAACAGCTCTCCGCCTGGGGCCCAGCTGCCACTACATTTACCCAGTGTGCAGTTAGGGAGATATAGCGTCCCTGGCCGTGCTTACTGGTCCACGTATCTGTGGTTAGGTGGACCTTGCCACAGATGGCGTTGCGCAGTGCACACTTGATTTTATCGGATACTTGGTTGTGCAGGGAAGGCACGGCTCTCTTGGAGAAGTAGTGCCGGCTGGGAACAACATACTGTGGGACAGCAAGCGACATGAGCTGTTTGAAGCTGTCTGTGTCCACCAGCCTAAATGACAGCATTTCATAGGCCAGTAGTTTAGAAATGCTGGCATTCAGGGCCAGGGATCGAGGGTGGCTAGGTGGGAATTTACGCTTTCTATCAAATGTTTGTGAGATGGAGAGCTGAACGCTGGCGTGTGACATGGTTGAGACGCTTGGTGACGGAGGTGGTGGTGGTGGTGTTGGTGGTACATCCCCTGTTTGCTGGGCGGCAGGTGCCAACGTTCCTCCAGAGGCGGAGGAAGAGGCCGAGGCGGCAGCAGCAGAATAGGCCGAGGCGGCAGCAGCAGAAGAGGTAGCAGGGGGAGCCTGAGTGACTTCCTTGGTTTTAAGGTGTTTACTCCACTGCAGTTCATGCTTTGCATGCAGGTGCCTGGTCATGCAGGTTGTGCTCAGGTTCAGAACGTTAATGCCTCGCTTCAGGCTCTGATGGCACAGCGTGCAAACCACTCGGGTCTTGTCGTCAGCACATTGTTTGAAGAAGTGCCATGCCAGGGAACTCCTTGAAGCTGCCTTTGGGGTGCTCGGTCCCAGATGGCGGCGGTCAGTAGCAGGCGGAGTCTCTTGGCGGCGGGTGTTCTGCTTTTGCCCACTGCTCCCTCTTTTGCTACGCTGTTGGCTCGGTCTCACCACTGCCTCTTCCTCCGAACTGTGAAAGTCAGTGGCACGACCTTCATTCCATGTGGGGTCTAGGACCTCATCGTCCCCTGCATCGTCTTCCACCCAGTCTTGATCCCTGACCTCCTGTTCAGTCTGCACACTGCAGAAAGACGCAGCAGTTGGCACCTGTGTTTCGTCATCATCAGAGACATGCTGAGGTGGTATTCCCATGTCCTCATCATCAGGAAACATAAGTGGTTGTGCGTCAGTGCATTCTATGTCTTTCACCGCTGGGGAAGGGCTAGGTGGATGCCCTTGGGAAACCCTGCCAGCGGAGTCTTCAAACAGCATAAGAGACTGCTGCATAACTTGAGGCTGAGACAGTTTCCCTGGTATGCATGGGGGTGATGTGACAGACTGATGGGGTTGGTTTTCAGGCGCCATCTGTGCGCTTTCTGCAGAAGACTGGGTGGGAGATAATGTGAACGTGCTGGATCCACTGTCGGCCACCCAATTGACTAATGCCTGTACCTGCTCAGGCCTTACCATCCTTAGAACGGCATTGGGCCCCACCATATATCGCTGTAAATTCTGGCGGCTACTGGGACCTGAGGTAGTTGGTACACTAGGACGTGTGGATGTGGCAGAACGGCCACGTCCTCTCCCAGCACCAGAGGGTCCACTAACACCACCACGACCATGTCCACGTCCGCGTCCCTTACTAGATGTTTTTCTCATTGTTATGGTTCACCACAACAACAAATATATTATTTGGCCCAATGTATTGTATTCAAATTCAGCGGGATATAAATTTGAGGCCTAGTATTTAGGCGCTGGGTGACCGGTATGGATTTAGTGACAGAATTAGACTTGGAAATGCACAGAAGCGTGTGTGTGAAGTTATTCTGAATGACCCTATGTGCACCTTCAATATGATCTACCCTTTTAGGGATAGATTTCAAATAGCTCTGATATAGCAGAAACGACTAAATTATGAAATTGCTAAATTGGGAATTGTATTTCAACCCAGAACAAAAAATGTGCTTTGACGGACACTAAATAACTTTCCCAGCCACAACAGGACAGCGGTAACGAGAGATTTAGCGGGATATAAATTTGAGGCCTAGTATTTAGGCGCTGGGTGACAGGTATGGGTTTAGTGACAGAATTAGATTTGGAAATGCACAGTAGCGGGTGTGTGAAGTTATTCTGAATGACCCTATGTGCACCTTGAATATTATATACCCTTTTAGGGATAGATTTCAAATAGCTCTGATATAGCAGAAACCACTAAATTATGAAATTGCTAAATTGGGAATTGTATTTCAACCCAGAACAAGAAATGTGCTTGAACGGACACTAAATAACTCGCCCAGCTACAGCACTAAGGACAGATTTAGCGGGATATAAATTTGAGGCCTAGTATTTAGGCGCTGGGTGACAGGTATGGGTTTAGTGCCAGAATTAGACTTGGAAATACACAGTAGCGGGTGTGTGTGAAGTTATTCTGAATGACCCAATGTGCACCTTGAATATTATATACCCTTTTAGGGATAGATTTCAAATAGCTCTGATATAGCAGAAACCACTAAATTATGAAATTGCTAAATTGGGAATTGTATTTCAACCCAGAACAAGAAATGTGCTTGAACGGACACTAAATAACTCGCCCAGCTACAGCACTAAGGACAGATTTAGCGGGATATAAATTTGAGGCCTAGTATTTAGGCGCTGGGTGACAGGTATGGGTTTAGTGCCAGAATTAGACTTGGAAATACACAGTAGCGGGTGTGTGTGAAGTTATTCTGAATGACCCAATGTGCACCTTGAATATTATATACCCTTTTAGGGATAGATTTCAAATAGCTCTGATATAGCAGAAACCACTAAATTATGAAATTGCTAAATTGGGAATTGTATTTCAACCCAGAACAAGAAATGTGCTTGAACGGACACTAAATAACTCGCCCAGCTACAGCACTAAGGACAGATTTAGCGGGATATAAATTTGAGGCCTAGTATTTAGGCGCTGGGTGACAGGTATGGGTTTAGTGCCAGAATTAGACTTGGAAATACACAGTAGCGGGTGTGTGTGAAGTTATTCTGAATGACCCAATGTGCACCTTGAATATTATATACCCTTTTAGGGATAGATTTCAAATAGCTCTGATATAGCAGAAACCACTAAATTATGAAATTGCTAAATTGGGAATTGTATTTCAACCCAGAACAAGAAATGTGCTTGAACGGACACTAAATAACTCGCCCAGCTACAGCACTAAGGACAGATTTAGCGGGATATAAATTTGAGGCCTAGTATTTAGGCGCTGGGTGACAGGTATGGGTTTAGTGCCAGAATTAGACTTGGAAATACACAGTAGCGGGTGTGTGTGAAGTTATTCTGAATGACCCAATGTGCACCTTGAATATTATATACCCTTTTAGGGATAGATTTCAAATAGCTCTGATATAGCAGAAACCACTAAATTATGAAATTGCTAAATTGGGAATTGTATTTCAACCCAGAACAAGAAATGTGCTTGAACGGACACTAAATAACTCGCCCAGCTACAGCACTAAGGACAGATTTAGCGGGATATAAATTTGAGGCCTAGTATTTAGGCGCTGGGTGACAGGTATGGGTTTAGTGCCAGAATTAGACTTGGAAATACACAGTAGCGGGTGTGTGTGAAGTTATTCTGAATGACCCAATGTGCACCTTGAATATTATATACCCTTTTAGGGATAGATTTCAAATAGCTCTGATATAGCAGAAACCACTAAATTATGAAATTGCTAAATTGGGAATTGTATTTCAACCCAGAACAAGAAATGTGCTTGAACGGACACTAAATAACTCGCCCAGCTACAGCACTAAGGACAGATTTAGCGGGATATAAATTTGAGGCCTAGTATTTAGGCGCTGGGTGACAGGTATGGGTTTAGTGCCAGAATTAGACTTGGAAATACACAGTAGCGGGTGTGTGTGAAGTTATTCTGAATGACCCAATGTGCACCTTGAATATTATATACCCTTTTAGGGATAGATTTCAAATAGCTCTGATATAGCAGAAACCACTAAATTATGAAATTGCTAAATTGGGAATTGTATTTCAACCCAGAACAAGAAATGTGCTTGAACGGACACTAAATAACTCGCCCAGCTACAGCACTAAGGACAGATTTAGCGGGATATAAATTTGAGGCCTAGTATTTAGGCGCTGGGTGACAGGTATGGGTTTAGTGCCAGAATTAGACTTGGAAATACACAGTAGCGGGTGTGTGTGAAGATATTCTGAATGACCCAATGTGCACCTTGAATATTATATACCCTTTTAGGGATAGATTTCAAATAGCTCTGATATAGCAGAAACCACTAAATTATGAAATTGCTAAATTGGGAATTGTATTTCAACCCAGAACAAGAAATGTGCTTGAACGGACACTAAATAACTCGCCCAGCTACAGCACTAAGGACAGATTTAGCGGGATATAAATTTGAGGCCTAGTATTTAGGCGCTGGGTGACAGGTATGGGTTTAGTGCCAGAATTAGACTTGGAAATACACAGTAGCGGGTGTGTGTGAAGTTATTCTGAATGACCCAATGTGCACCTTGAATATTATATACCCTTTTAGGGATAGATTTCAAATAGCTCTGATATAGCAGAAACCACTAAATTATGAAATTGCTAAATTGGGAATTGTATTTCAACCCAGAACAAGAAATGTGCTTGAACGGACACTAAATAACTCGCCCAGCTACAGCACTAGGGACAGATTTAGCTGGATATAAATTTGAGGCCTAGTATTTAGGCGCTGCGTGACAGGTATGGGTTTAGTGACAGAATTAGACTTGGAAATACACAGTAGCGGGTGTGTGTGAAGTTATTCTGAATGACCCAATGTGCACCTTGAATATTATATACCCTTTTAGGGATAGATTTCAAATAGCTCTGATATAGCAGAAACCACTAAATTATGAAATTGCTAAATTGGGAATTGTATTTCAACCCAGAACAAGAAATGTGCTTGAACGGACACTAAATAACTCGCCCAGCTACAGCACTAGGGACAGATTTAGCTGGATATAAATTTGAGGCCTAGTATTTAGGCGCTGGGTGACCGGTATGGATTTAGTGACAGAATTAGACTGGGATATGGCCAAAAAATAAACAGACTATTGCTGGTTAAATGCACTTGGTGTGACAGCTTCACCCTGATGTAGGCTTTAGCCAAAAAACAACCACACCATTGAGGGTTAAATGCACTTGGTGACAGGCGCAGCTTGCCCCTGATTTAGTATATGGCCAAAAAATGAACAGACTATTGCTGGTTAAATGCACTTGGTGTGACAGCTTCACCCTGATGTAGGCTTTAGCCAAAAAACAACCACACCATTGAGGGTTAAATGCACTTGGTCGCAGCTTGTGCTGGCGCACCACAAGACACAAAATGGCCGCCGATCACCCCAGAAAAATGTGACTGACAAACGGTCTGTGCAGCCTAAAAACAGTGAGCAATTGAGGATCAGCAGCTCAATGATCCACAGCTGCAGATCGATCAGTTAATCAAGTCCTTTGGAGGAGTTAATCTGCCTAATCTCGCCCTACTGTCGCAGCCGCAACCTCTCCCTACGCTAATCAGAGCAGAGTGACGGGCGGCGCTATGTGACTCCAGCTTAAATAGAGGCTGGGTCACATGGTGCTCTGGCCAATCACAGCCATGCCAATAGTAGGCATGGCTGTGATGGCCTCTTGGGGCAAGTAGTATGACGCTTGTTGATTGGCTGCTTTGCAGCCTTTCAAAAAGCGCCAAGAAAGCGTCACAAAAGCGCGAAGAAAGCGACGAACACCGAACCCGAACCCGGACTTTTACGAAAATGTCCGGGTTCGGGTCCGTGTCACGGACACCCCAAAATTCGGTACGAACCCGAACTATACAGTTCGAGTTCGCTCATCCCTATTGGGGGGCAGTAGTACCAAATGCGTTTTGGGACTATATATAGTCCCTTCCTCAGTGGTTATTTGATCCCCATCTTTACCTCATATATATATATGGGAGTCGGTCATCTCCAAAATCTGGCATCAATCTCAAAACCTGGCACGGATTTGCCAAAAATCATGTAATATAAAATATAAGAACTTGGTACAGGCAATAAAATAATTAAAAACAAAAACATACATCATTATGCTCTATAGATGTGGCATCAAAGAAAGCAAAAAAAAACGCATCGGAGACCATGATGCGGTTTCCATGCGTTTTCATTGCGATTCTGTTGCGATTCAAAATGACATTAGATTTTCTTATGATGCTCCAATATATACCACCTTCTTATGTCATCAACATAAACAATAGGGAAATATGGTATAAAAAATTATTTTTGTGAAAAACATGTATATTGTAAATATAAAATAAAGAAATATATTTATACCATATGTTCTACCGATCTATAGATGTAGTGTAGACAAGAAAACGCATCAGAAACCATAATGCGATTTCTATGCATTTTTGTTGCGACTTAAAAAAAAATCTATAATGTGCTAAAAACACTAAACAGGCAACATGAAAGAACAGGGGCATAACATAGATAGGTACACCTGTGTATACATATATGTATATATTCTTGCATACTTTCCACAGGCTCTTTGTTCTCGAGACATGCCTGCTGGTCAGCGTGTGATGTGAACAAGCAAATTTTAATCGAAGGGTAGAATCGTGGACACGTAAGTGTATACAACACCAGTGTCTGCAGACTTTTGGCTTCATAAAGCATATTATATTCGAATCGCTGTGGCCTTTTCTTTCATACTTTGCTGTGGTTTTCTTTTCAAACACGTTTCCTAGGCCTGTGTAGCGGGACGCCGCGTACATGCCATGTGCCTGAACTATTCGTATATCAGGAAGAGAGACTATCTATCGCATATTGTTCCGTACAGGACGATCCTTTTCACCATTTTTTTTATTGAGTGGTATTTCTTAATCGCATGATTTCGATTTTATTACATGTCATCGATTTTAATATATGTTATCTATTATATGTTATTTTATGCCATTTAATCAAGTTTCTGCCATTGTTGCATGTTTGATTGTTAATAAATTTGTGTGGATCCAAGTATTAGTGAGTGCCCAGCAATTTTGTATCACTACATTAAATGCTACCTCTTTTGGTGCCTCCAATAAATTCAGGGAAGGCAGGTTCCACATACATGCTGAGACCACTCTGTATTTTACCTCTCCTGGTGCCAAATTGTCTCCAATAAAGGCTTCAGCTTTATACCTGAATTAATTAAAATCAGCCTGTGAGAGAGACAGGTTAGTCTGGAGTGCAAACAAAAATGGAGACAGCCACATCTCCAAATGCAGACTGCAAAGAGAGATCACTTTGACGTGGTGGACAGGCGGAATTAATTTTGTACAAAATTTGCCAAGAATCTTACATTTATATCATTAGTATAACATTAGTATATTGTTTATAGTGAGTGTGGCACTATTTTATATACTTTGGTGTTTGCAGAGTGCTGTTGCATTATGTTTGTTTTTGTATTTTCGGCCATGGCGACCTGCACCTTTGCAGTCTGCATTCAGAGATGCCGCTGCCTCCTATAACTTTTATTGAGATGCCTACCTTGCTTCATAGATAAACAATTTCATTAGGCCGTGATTTTCATATTGGATTGAATAACCTGTGTAATATAACTTTTATTGAATAACTTATTTTACATATACAGTTACTGTTACTGTACAGTAAGTCCAACAAAGAAGTGCCAGAACCCACCAAAGGAACGTGAAGTGGCAAAAATGTTGCTGAGCCAGCAGAAGTAGCAGCAGAAGATGGGGTGACGGTACAGAAGCCAAGAGCAACAAGCCAGTGCTGCCAGTGTCATGCATGGTAATGTTTTGATGACCAATCCAGCTATCCTAGAATGGTTGACTCGGTCTTCAACATCATCTCAACTGACATCAGACACCCATAGCCAGGAGTCTGTGGCTAACTCTGACACCACACTTAGTTGGCATGACCCAAGAACAAGCTCTGTGCCCTCACCTGTCCTGAACCCTCCTCTTTCTTTTTTTTTGCTCCTTCTGTTCGGGAAGTAATATATGCTGCTTTTCAGGGAGGATGAGATTATTAAGGACAGTCAGCAGCTACTGCTCAGCCCAGATTTGGAGGAGAGGTCCGCTGCATCCTCCTGTAGGTGGGCAAGTAGCAACAATGAGAGTCGAGTGGGAGCAGGTGTTGTGAGTGGTCAGTGACACGGTCATGAGACTGGTGAGGGTGACTAAAGTGACAAGCAGACAGTAGTGGATAATGTAGCCGATCGCATGTGGGAGCAGGGTGAAGAGGAGGGCTTCATCATCATCAGGTGGCGAGGGTGACAGTTTGCCCTTGATACAGCAGCAGGGTGTCAGCATTCTGCTGAGCCAGCAGGGTGGCAGCAGTGTGAGATCTGGAGCCAAATGTGCCTGGGGGTAGACTGTCTGCCTCTCAGGAGTCTACCTGTCCGGAAACATCTAGTAGTGCACGTCTTCATAGAGGCAGAGGCAGGCAGTCATCACACAGTGGTAAATTCACTAGTGTGGGGAAATTTTCATCAAATCGCCGGAGGACATCAGCGTGGCGGTATGTATCTGAATATGTGGGCAGAAGGTGAAGCTTGGCCAGGGTGCCAATGTTTGCACCAAGACCTTGTGTAGTGATGGACGAACATCGGACAGGACAGTTCGCGAACACAATCGCACGAACGCAATCAAATGTTAGTGAACCGCAAGTTCGCGGCGGGCCCCATTCACTTTAATGGCAGGCGAACCTGAAAAACCTTCAGCTCATATTTGCAGCCACCAAATACTTAGTAGAAGAGCACAAATAGTCCCACAACATGGACAGTGACATACTAGAGGGGGATCAATGACAAAAATTCCATAAAAAAAATATGTATCTTAATCAGGGGACATTTTTATGCGTCTTAAAGGGAAATTCTCTTTTGGAGCCTAGAAATTTTTTATTTTAGGCCATGGGAGTACAGGCCTTAAAAATTAGGCATTCATCTGACATAAAAGAAATTGTGATTATGTGGCTCGAGGTACATTATGCGGTCACTGAATAACAATTTTACTGTAGCCCACTTTTTTCCACTTTTTTGGGGGGGCAACTGGTATATCACACCAGTAGAAATGATTTGTTTCAATGTCGTTTGTCACTCTGTGTAGCTGAGGTAACGCAGCAAAACCGCAAACAAATGCTGCACTACCCAAATGCACTATCTAGAAACTATATTATTGGTATATAACACCCCTGCTTCAATCAGTTTTTTGGGGGGGCAAATGGTATATCACACCAGTAGAAATTATTTGTTCCAATAGTGTTTGTCCTTCTATCTAGCTGCAGTATCGCAGCAGAACCGCACACAACTGCTGCACAATACAAATGAACTATAATATACTTTCTATGTTAGAAAGTATATTATAAGTATATGACACCCCTCAGTAAGTCACACCTATTGATAGCACACCTATACCAGTCCTTAAAAGGACTTTTGTGGCCCTATTAGCTAGTGTTTGGTGTCCCTAACAGCCTGTCCCTGCTCCACACAGCAACCTCTCCCTACACTGGCAAAAGACTGAATGTAAAATGGCGGCCATATCAGGTTTATTTATAAGGTGGGGGGTATGTCCATGTGCTGAAACGTCTCAATTGGCTGTCCTGTACCACATGATGGTTGTGTCATGGGTCAAAGTTCTTCACAATGTAAAAGTATTTGGCGCCAGTGGCCATCGCCATATGTTCTCCTGTTCGGCGAACCTCGAACAAGCAAAGTTCGCCGCGAAATGACTGCCAGGCGAACTGCAAAGCCATCTCTAGCCCTGTGTCAACACATGGAGCATCACCATGAAGTGGCCTGGGAAAACTGTGGAGCTAATGTACTGGCACAGCCTGACACATCTCCAAGCGGCCCCCACCGCTCCTCCTACAGTTAGGGCTCCACCACCTCAGTAGAATAATAGCAACGGAGCGAGGCGCAGACATAGCGCAGGGCGTACTGACTTAGGGGGAAGACCGTAGGCGAGTAAGGGGTTAATTATGCTGGGTAGGTGCGTGGTTGGGGGGCTGGGTTGCTGTACGGAGTGGGGGGAGCTGGTATTTTCGCGGGCTGTATATAAGGAACTGAGGGAGGGGCTACTGGTCAGTTGCCAGCTTGAGCCAGCAAGTTTTTCGTGGTCATGGCCTCCATGGAGGAACTTTTGGCGTCGGTGCGGGCTGCGGTGGAGTTACATGGTATGGAATTTCTTCAGGAGACCATACAGGCTGCTCTTAACCCCCCCCCCGCCGCCTCCGGTTGTGTCCGCTCGCGGTGTCAGGGCCAGGAGATCCGTCCCCCCGGAGCGTTTGAGCCCTGAATCCACCCCTCGGGTCCGCCGACGCATAGGGAGCCCCGCCAGGGACCCTCCGCTGCGGTCTGAGGTGTCTGTGGTCGGTCGGGCCCTCAGACGCAGTGGGAGGAATCCAGGATCGCGTGGCGGGCCGGCGGGAGAGGGCCGGGTTCCCCCCAGGCCTGTTTCCCACACTGCACGAAGGAGGGGGAGATCGCCGGCGGCTGCGTCCCCGCGAGATGTCCCGCGCGGGGAGCGAGCCAGGAGGTACTCACCGGAGCCTGGAGGGTGCAGTGCGGCCGGGCCGTCTTCCGGTTCGGGCCTCGGGGCGGCTGAAGTGGCTGGTGTGTCGGCGCTGCGGCGGAGGGATACAGGCCGGCAGCTGAGGAGTGAGGTGGCCGGGGAGAGCGCAGGAGCTGGTGATAAAGTGGATGCGGGGCGGCCCCTAGTGGTGGGCCAACGTCATTGCACCCAGAGGTTTGAGGAATGTATTAATGTGGCTCTGCCCCCTGTTCTGGGGCATGGAGAGGCGGCTTGCAGTGCAGCCGCTGCAGAGCCTCTTCAGTTGGGGACGGGAGGACTGGACAGCCTGCGGCCGAGTGTTCGGGCCCACACGTCGAGGAGTAGGAGTATTACCCTCCCCTCTCGCCATCCGCAGGAGGGGGAGGCATCGCGGTTGGAGGAGGGAGAACTGGATTCGGGAGCGGACGTCACGGCGGGCGGAGGAGATGTTTCCATTCTGGAGGTCGCCGTGCCCTGCGGAGCAAGCACGCCGGTGGGAGTGTCTGGGAGCGGATCCGCGGCTGCCGGAGGTTCCATCCGGGGACGGCCAGGTGAGACGACGTCGTGTCAGATGCTGGTTGGGGGTCCGGTACAGCATAGTGGGGGGGGGGGCGGATGTTTTAGCTCGGGAGGTACTGTCTGGTATGCTGTCGTTGCTTTCACGGCTGGGGACTGGGGCGCCTGTCTCTCCGGCGTCGGTTTGGGGGTCGGCTCAGGCGTTGGATCCGGGGATGGTGCAGGGTAATGGTGGTTCTGGGGTGAGTGTCTCCGCTGTTGGTTCGCAGGCCTCAGGTTCAAGGGCGGTGGCGGGTGTTAGTAGTGATGTGGGGGATGGAGTTCGGTTGGCGGATGCTGCAAAGGGGGAGATCTATGTGTGTTTTGAGGGGCCGCTGGGGGCTCACTTGAAGCAGGACGTTAGGGACAAGATATGGAAGGATGAGTATGTGGAGATATTCTCATTGCTTCCGTTGGAAAAATTTAATTTAGATAGGGGTAAACCTGATGAGAGTAAGAAGGAGGAGGAAGAACGGAGGCGATATAGATTGATCCCGCGTACGTTTCAGAATTGGCTTCAGGCCTTTGCGATTCTGGCCAGTGTGGTTGGGGAGAAATCGCCTGAACATTGCTCTGCACTGTTCTGCTATATGGACGCGATAGGGGAGGCTCATCGGACGTACGGGGGTGTGGCGTGGCTTAGGTATGATGAGCAGTTCCGGCAGCGGAAGGCGGTCAGGCCCAGCATACGATGGGATCATAAGGACATTGGTCTCTGGATGCGGCTGATGGCGGCGCCTAGGGGAGGTTCTCAGCCCTTTCGGGGAGCGGCCGGGGGTCCCTCGGCCTCGGATTTTCAAGGAGGGAGCAGAAAGGGTTGTTGCTGGCAGTTTAATGAAGGGCATTGCAGGTTCTTGTCAGACTGCCGGTACAAGCACGAGTGCTCCGGTTGCGGTGGCTCCCACAGTTTGTCGCGGTGTTTCCGGCGTGGGAGGGGTAAGGGACCCGAGGTTACGCAGAAGAGGGGTGACGCCGGTGAGGGTGGAAGAGATGGTCCCCTATTTAAGGAAGTATCCAAATAGGGAGGTGGCTCAGTTGTTGTTGGCGGGATTTACTGAGGGTTTCGTGATTCCGTGTAGTTTAGTTGTGCCGAGTGTGTCGGCTAGGAATTTGAACTCTGCATTGCGCCGTCCGGGGGTGGTAAAGGAGAAGATTGAGAAGGAGGTTGCAGCGGGCAGGGTTGTGGGCCCCTTTAAGGAGTGTCCTTTGCCTGATTTGTGGGTCTCCCCGTTGGGTTTGGTGCCTAAGAAGGAGCCCAATAAGTTTAGGTTGATTCATCATTTGTCCTATCCTCAAGGGGGGTCGGTGAATGATGGCATTGCGGATGAGTTGTGTTCTGTGTCCTACACGTCATTTGATGCGGCGGTGCGTTGGGTGCGGCGTTTCGGGCAGGGCGCCCTGCTCGCTAAAACGGACATTGAGGCGGCTTTTCGGTTGTTGCCCATCCACCCGGACAGCTTGCATTTACTGGGTTTCCAATGGGAGGGTTGTTTTTACGTTGATTGTTGTTTGCCGATGGGCTGCGCAATTTCTTGTTCATTGTTTGAATCGTTCAGTTCGTTTTTGGAATGGGTAGTGAAACAGGAGTCGGGGTGGAATTCGGTATTGCATTATCTGGACGATTTTTTGTTCTTGGGTCCGGCTGAATCCAGGGTGTGTGCTGTTCTGTTGCATACAATGGAGCGTGTGGCGGCTTGGTTTGGGATCCCTTTGGCGGGTGAAAAGACGGAAGGTCCTTCCACCGTGTTGACATTTTTGGGGATTGAGATTGACAGCGTGGCCATGGAATGCCGGCTACCTGACAACAAGGTGTCTGATTTGTTGGCTGAGGTTGTCTTCCTACGTAGGGCCCGGAAGGTCCAGCTCAAGCGGGTTCAGTCGGTTTTGGGCAAACTGAATTTCGCTTGTCGTATTTTGCCGATGGGACGGGTTTTTTGTCGGCGTTTGGCGTTGGCTACTGCGGGTGTTATGGCACCGTTTCACTATCTGCGGTTACCAGCTGAGGTAAAGGAGGACTTGGCGGTTTGGGAGAGCTTTCTTGGGGAGTATAATGGGCGGTCTATGTGGATGGAAGAGGCGATTAGTAGTGTGGATTTGGAATTATTTTCGGATGCGGCAGGTTCGTGTGGATATGGTGTTTTTTGTCGGGGTCAATGGAGTGCAGAGGCATGGCCGGAGGAGTGGAGACGGGCCGGGGTCCTCGGCAACTTGGTGTTGTTGGAGCTCTTCCCTATTGTTTTGGCTACGGAGTTGTGGGGGGAATGGCTTAGGAATCGGCGGGTGCGTTTCTACTGTGATAATTTGGGCGTGGTGCAGGCGATTAATAGTCAGACGGCCAACTCTCCGCCGGTGTTGAATTTATTGAGGCATCTGGTGTTGAGGGGTTTGCGGCTGAATGCTTGTTTTGTTGCGGTGCATGTTCCTGGGGTAGACAACTCACTTGCTGATTCCCTTTCTCGTTTCCAGTGGGATCGCTTTCGCAGCTTGGCTCCGGGTGCCGAAGTACGGGGGTTACCCTGTCCCCAGTGGCTCTGGAGCGTGGCCTTGGGGTGTCAGCTGATCTGATTCGGCAGTCGCTTAGTAGAGGTACGTGGTTGGCCTACTCTGCAGTGTGGGCTTTGTGGGAGGAATTGATTGAGCAGGTGGGTGGTTGTAGTTCGGTTGATGATTTCCAGACCTTATTGGTTTTTTGGGTGGGGTCGTGTTATGCGGCAGGTGTGTCTTTCTCGGTGGTGTCAAAGAGGGTCGCGGCTGTGGCTTTCTGGTTGCGCTGGCGGGGTCTGGCGGATGTTTCTAAGTGTTTTGGGGTTCGGCAGGCGTTGAAGGGTTACCGTCGTGGGGTGATTCGGAGGGACACTAGGAGGCCGGTGTCTTTCGCGGTGTTGCAGTTGTTGTGGGTGAGTGCGGAGTCGGTTTGTGTGTCGGCATTTGAGGTGTTTTTGTTTAGGGCTGCATTTTCGCTAGCCTTTTTTGGGGCATTTCGTATTTCGGAATTGGTAGCAGCTAGTCGCTCGGGTGGTGGAGGTTTGTTGTTGGAAGATGTACTGTTGTGTGACGGCGGTTTGAGGTGCGTGATACGCAAGTCTAAAACTGATCAGGAAGGTAGGGGTGTGGTTTTGTGGCTTCGGCAATTGGTGGGGTCGGTACTCTGTCCAGTGCGTTGCGTTGAGGAATATTTGGGAGTGAGGCCTGATGGATCGGGTGCATTGTTGGTTCACCAGGACGGGTCGCGGTTGTCTCGGTTCCAATTTATATCTGTTTTTAGGAAGTGTTTGTTGGCGGCGGGTTTGCCTGTTGATGAGTATGCATCCCACTCCTTTCGGATCGGGGCAGCAACTGAAGCGGCCAGGTGGGGGCTGGGTGAAGATGTTATCAAGCGTATTGGGCGCTGGGAGTCAGCTTGTTTCCACTCGTATATTCGGCCTCATCTTTTGTGAATGATTGTTGGGCGGGGCTGCTGTGAATGGAGCGTGTTGGTGTTCGGGTTCTGTTGTGAATATGTTTATTTGTTTTTGTTACAGGGGCGGCGCCTTGTCTGGCATGGATTTTCGGGCACTCGTACGTCCATTGGGGGGCCTTGCGTGCGGATGTCAGGCGGAACGGACGCCAATTGGGTTTCCCGACGGATGAGTTGGTAATCAGGTGGATTGGGTTGAGGGGGCTCCTTTGGGGTCGGGTGTTGCCTGAAATTCATGTTAATGCCACTTTGGATCGGCCACCTGATATCTTAGTGCTCCATGTTGGGGGCAACGATCTGGGTGTGCGGCGGTCTCGGGATGTAATCCGGGACATTAAGTTGGATGTGCTGCGCTTATTGTCGGATTTTCCAGATTTATTGATTGTGTGGTCAGAGGTGGTTGCAAGACGTTGCTGGCGGTTCGCCAGGTCGGTGGAGCGTATCAATAAAGCCCGGGCAAAATTGAATAAGGAGGTGGGGCGTTTTGTTCGCAGGCAGGGTGGTTTGGTGGTGCGTCACCGGGAATTGGAGGCGGCATCGCCTCAATTCTTGAGAGAGGATGGTGTGCACCTTAATGATGTTGGCATAGACATGTGGGCATTGGGTATTCAGGAGGGTTTGGAGACTGCCCTTAAGATTTGGCGGGACGCCCACAGGTGAGGTGTCACCGGTGGTCGTTTGGTGGCTGCTTGATATGGGATCCTGGGGGAGCAATTCAATGGTTAAGAGATGCAGGACATGTTAGAGCCTGCATCTCATATGGTTTGTTAATACCGAGGATGGGGCTCCTGTTTGGGCTACAAGGCCTACAGGAGGGAGACTGGTATACTTCAAGGAGTTGGTGCCCTTGGGTCGGTGAGTGCGGCCAAGGGTAAGCTTGAAGTACGAGGTGAGGCGGTGAAGGAGGATACTGCTAGTTTGGGTTGCCCTCCAGGATCCTTGTTACGGGGCAGTAGGTGATAATGTTGAGGGATGTTAAAAAGTGCCTGCTGTTGTTATTGTTATTATTATTCATGTTATATGGTGAAAGATGTTGCTTTAATGTGTGGAATAATAAAGTTTGGCCGTCACGGTCATTTTACCAAAGCAAGTAAGTGTTGGTGTGATTATTAAAGGGGATCTGGGTAGGTATCAGTGGACGGAGGAAATTCTTCCATCCTATTAAGTCATAATAGCAACGGAGCGAGGCGCAGACATAGCGCAGGGCGTACTGACTTAGGGGGAAGACCGTAGGCGAGTAAGGGGTTAATTATGCTGGGTAGGTGCGTGGTTGGGGGGCTGGGTTGCTGTACGGAGTGGGGGGAGCTGGTATTTTCGCGGGCTGTATATAAGGAACTGAGGGAGGGGCTACTGGTCAGTTGCCAGCTTGAGCCAGCAAGTTTTTCCCGCCCTCCCGCCCTTGTATTGGTTGTAGCTCTGTGGCAGTTTAGGGGGGGGGGGCTGCTTGATATGGGATCCTGGGGGAGCAATTCAATGGTTAAGAGATGCAGGACATGTTAGAGCCTGCATCTCATATGGTTTGTTAATACCGAGGATGGGGCTCCTGTTTGGGCTACAAGGCCTACAGGAGGGAGACTGGTATACTTCAAGGAGTTGGTGCCCTTGGGTCGGTGAGTGCGGCCAAGGGTAAGCTTGAAGTACGAGGTGAGGCGGTGAAGGAGGATACTGCTAGTTTGGGTTGCCCTCCAGGATCCTTGTTACGGGGCAGTAGGTGATAATGTTGAGGGATGTTAAAAAGTGCCTGCTGTTGTTATTGTTATTATTATTCATGTTATATGGTGAAAGATGTTGCTTTAATGTGTGGAATAATAAAGTTTGGCCGTCACGGTCATTTTACCAAAGCAAGTAAGTGTTGGTGTGATTATTAAAGGGGATCTGGGTAGGTATCAGTGGACGGAGGAAATTCTTCCATCCTATTAAGTCAAAGAGCTGTGTTTCTTTCCATCGTCTATTGGTCCTGATGCTCCTCCTCCTCCTTCTCCTACTCCTTGTCACATGTTTCAATAGCAAACCGAGGCGATTTAAAAGTGACAACAGTATGTGTGCACTCATCAAACTATGCAGAAGCTTAACTTGCTCCTGGCAAACTTGCAGGTACTACAGTTCCTCCCTTTCCATGTGGCTGACTCTGCACATTTTATGGTGACTCAGTGGTTAGCTGGGGTCCTGGGTTTGAATCTGACCAAGGACAACATCTGCATGGAGTTTGTATGTTCTCCCCGTGTTTGCGTGGGTTTCCTCCGGGTACTCCGGTTTCCACCCACACTCCAAAGACATAGTTACATAGTTGGTACGGTTGAAAAAAGACCTAAGTCCATCAAGTTCAACCAAGGGATAGGTGGGGACGCGAATCCTAGAAGGAAGTGAGACTCAGATTTCTACATGTTTTCATAAGCATTAATGTTGTTTCATCTAAACCCTTTTTTAAACTGTCTACTGTTTCTGCTGTGACCAAGTCCTGAGGAAGTCTATTCCACAGATTCACAATTCTTACAGCAAAGGAGCTTTGACGCTTCTGGAGTCTGAACTTTTTCCTCTCCAGTCGGAGGCAGTGCTCCTTGTCTTTTGAGGGCATTTTACATGGAACAGTTTTTCATCATATTTTTTGTATGGCCCATTTATATATTTGTATAGGTTAATCGTGTCCCCCCTTAGACATCTCTTCTCAAGACTAAATAAATGTAATTATTTTAATCTTTCTTCATAACTAAGACCCTCCATGCCCCTTATCTGTACTTTTACCAGCTGCAGAGCATCCTTTCTATGGACTGGTGCCAAGAACTGACCTGCATATTCCAGATGAGGCTGCATCAACGCTTTGTAAAGTGGCAATATTACATCCCTGCCCCACGAGTCCATGACAATATCCTGGTGCCTTAGGAGCAGCTGACTGAAATCGTATGCTGTTATTTAATCTACCATCTACAAGGACACCCAAATCCTTCTCTATAAGTGACTCTCCCAGTGTTACATCACCTCGGATATATGAAGCATGGAGATTATTACTACCAAAATGCATAACTTTACATTTATCCACATTGAACCTCATTTGCCAAGTTGATGCTCAATCACTCAGATAGACTGCACAGTACTACATAGCTTGGTGTCATCTGCAAAAATAGAAACGGTGCTATTAATCCCGTCCTCGATATCATTAATAAATAAATTAAATAACTGAGGGCCCAGCACTGAACCTTGGGGTACACCACTTATAACCGTGGACCATTCTGAATAGGAATCATTGACCACAACTCTCTGGACACGGTCCTTCCGCCAGTTTTCAATCCAATTACAAACTATACTTTCCAAGTCTATAGACCTTACTTTACCTATTAAACGTCTATAAGGGACAGTATCAAAAGCCTTTGCAAAATCCAGAAACACTACATCCACAGCCGCCCCTCTGTCCAGGCTACTACTCACCTCCTAACAAAAACAAATCAGGTTAGTCTCACAACTTCTGTCCTTGGTAAACCCATGTTGGTTATTACTTATAATTAGAGTTGAGCGAACACCTGGATGTTCGGGTTCGAGAAGTTCGGCCGAACATCCCGGAAATGTTCGGGTTCGGGATCCGAACCCGATCCGAACTTCGTCCCGAACCCGAACCCCATTGAAGTCAATGGGGACCCGAACTTTTCGGCACTAAAAAGGCTGTAAAACAGCCCAGGAAAGAGCTAGAGGGCTGCAAAAGGCAGCAACATGTAGGTAAATCCCCTGCAAACAAATGTGGATAGGGAAATGAATTAAAATAAAAATTAAATAAATAAAAATTAACCAAAATCAATTGGAGAGAGGTTCCATAGCAGAGAATCTGGCTTCCCGTCACCCACCACTGGAACAGTCCATTCTCAGATATTTAGGCCCCGGCACCCAGGCAGAGGAGAGAGGTCCCGTAACAGAGAATCTGTCTTCATGTCAGCAGAGAATTAGTCTGCATGTCATAGCAGAGAATGAGGCTTCACGTCAGCCACCACTGCAACAGTCCATTGGCATATATTTAGGCCCAGCACCCAGGCAGAGGAGGGAGGTCCCGTAACAGAGAATCTGTCTTCATGTCAGCAGAGAATTAGTCTGCATGTCATAGCAGAGAATGAGGCTTCACGTCAGCCACCACTGCAACAGTCCATTGGCATATATTTAGGCCCAGCACACACACAGGCAGAGGAGAGAGGTCCCGTAACAGAGAATCTGGCTTCATGTCAGCAGAGAATTAGTCTGCATGTCATAGCAGAGAATCAGGCTTCACGTCAGCCACCACTGCAACAGTCCATTGGCATATATTTAGGCCCAGCACCCAGGCAGAGGAGGGAGGTCCCGTAACAGAGAATCTGTCTTCATGTCAGCAGAGAATTAGTCTGCATGTCATAGCAGAGAATGAGGCTTCACGTCAGCCACCACTGCAACAGTCCATTGGCATATATTTAGGCCCAGCACACACACAGGCAGAGGAGAGAGGTCCCGTAACAGACAATCTGGCTTCATGTCAGCAGAGAATCAGTCTGCATGTCATAGCAGAGAATGAGGCTTCACGTCACCCACCACTGCAACAGTCCATTGGCATATATTTAGGCCTAGCACACAGGCAGAGCAGAGAGGTCCCGTAACAGACAATCTGGCTTCATGACAGCAGAGAATCAGTCTGCATGTCATAGCAGAGAATCAGGCTTCACGTCAGCCACCACTGCAACAGTCCATTGTCATAAATTTAGGCCCAGCACCCAGGCAGAGGAGAGAGGTCCCGTAACAGAGGATCTGGCTTCATGTCAGCAGAGAATCAGTCTGCATGTCATAGCAGAGAATCAGGCTTCACGTCAGCCACCACTGCAACAGTCCATTGTCATAAATTTAGGCCCAGCACCCAGGCAGAGGAGAGAGGTCCCGTAACAGACAATCTGGCTTCATGTCAGCAGAGAATTAGTCTGCATGTCATAGCAGAGAATGAGGCTTCACGTCAGCCACCACTGCAACAGTCCATTGGCATATATTTAGGCCTAGCACACAGGCAGAGGAGAGAGGTCCCGTAACAGACAATCTGGCTTCATGTCAGCAGAGAATCAGTCTGCATGTCATAGGAGAGAATGAGGCTTCACGTCACCCACCACTGCAACAGTCCATTGGCATATATTTAGGCCTAGCACACAGGCAGAGCAGAGAGGTCCCGTAACAGACAATCTGGCTTCATGACAGCAGAGAATCAGTCTGCATGTCATAGCAGAGAATGAGGCTTCACGTCACCCACCACTGCAACAGTCCATTGGCATATATTTAGGCCTAGCACACAGGCAGAGCAGAGAGGTCCCGTAACAGACGATCTGGCTTCATGTCAGCAGAGAATCAGTCTGCATGTCATAGCAGAGAATAAGGCTTCACGTCAGCCACCACTGCAACAGTCCATTGGCATATATTTAGGCCTAGCACACAGGCAGAGGAGAGAGGTCCCGTAACAGACAATCTGGCTTCATGTCAGCAGAGAATCAGTCTGCATGTCATAGCAGAGAATGAGGCTTCACGTCACCCACCACTGCAACAGTCCATTGGCATATATTTAGGCCTAGCACACAGGCAGAGCAGAGAGGTCCCGTAACAGACAATCTGGCTTCATGACAGCAGAGAATCAGTCTGCATGTCATAGCAGAGAATGAGGCTTCACGTCACCCACCACTGCAACAGTCCATTGGCATATATTTAGGCCTAGCACACAGGCAGAGCAGAGAGGTCCCGTAACAGACGATCTGGCTTCATGTCAGCAGAGAATCAGTCTGCATGTCATAGCAGAGAATGAGGCTTCACGTCACCCACCACTGCAACAGTCCATTGGCATATATTTAGGCCTAGCACACAGGCAGAGCAGAGAGGTCCCGTAACAGACAATCTGGCTTCATGTCAGCAGAGAATCAGTCTGCATGTCATAGCAGAGAATCAGGCTTCACGTCAGCCACCACTGCAACAGTCCATTGTCATAAATTTAGGCCCAGCACCCAGGCAGAGGAGAGAGGTCCCGTAACAGACAATCTGGCTTCATGTCAGCAGAGAATTAGTCTGCATGTCATAGCAGAGAATCAGGCTTCATGTCAGCCACCACTGCAACAGTCCATTGGCATATATTTAGGCCTAGCACACAGGCAGAGGAGAGGTTCATTCAACTTTGGGTAGCCTCGCAATATAATGGTAAAATGAAAATAAAAATAGGATTGAATGAGGAAGTGCCCTGGAGTCCAATAATATATGGTTATGGGGAGGTAGTTAATGTCTAATCTGGACAAGGGACGGACAGGTCCTGTGGGATCCATGCCTGGTTCATTTTTATGAACGTCAGCTTGTCCACATTGGCTGTAGACAGGCGGCTGCGTTTGTCTGTAATGACGCCCCCTGCCGTGCTGAATACACGTTCAGACAAAACGCTGGCTGCCGGGCAGGCCAGCACCTCCAAGGCATAAAAGGCTAGCTCTGGCCACGTGGACAATTTAGAGACCCAGAAGTTGAATGGGGCCGAACCATCAGTCAGTACGTGGAGGGGTGTGCACACGTACTGTTCCACCATGTTAGTGAAATGTTGCCTCCTGCTAACACGTTGCGTATCAGGTGGTGGTGCAGTTAGCTGTGGCGTGTTGACAAAAGTTTTCCACATCTCTGCCATGCTAACCCTGCCCTCAGAGGAGCTGGCCGTGACACAGCTGCCTTGGCGACCTCTTGCTCCTCCTCTGCCTTGGCCTTGGGCTTCCACTTGTTCCCCTGTGACATTTGGGAATGCTCTCAGTAGCGCGTCTACCAACGTGCGCTTGTACTCGCGCATCTTCCTATCACGCTCCAGTGCAGGAAGTAAGGTGGGCACATTGTCTTTGTAGCGTGGATCCAGCAGGGTGGCAACCCAGTAGTCCGCACAGGTTAAAATGTGGGCAACTCTGCTGTCGTTGCGCAGGCACTGCAGCATGTAGTCGCTCATGTGTGCCAGGCTGCCCAGGGGTAAGGACAAGCTGTCCTCTGTGGGAGGCGTATCGTCATCGTCCTGCCTTTCCCCCCAGCCACGCACCAGTGATGGACCCGAGCTGTGTTGGGTGCCACCCCGCTGTGACCATGCTTCATCCTCATCCTCCTCCACCTCCTCCTCATCCTCGTCCTCCTCGTCCTCCAGTAGTGGGCCCTGGCTGGCCACATTTGTACCTGGCCTCTGCTGTTGCCAAAAACCTCCCTCTGAGTCACTTCGAAGAGACTGGCCTGAAAGTGCTAAAAATGACCCCTCTTCCTCCTCATCCTCCTCCTCCTCCTGGGCCACCTCCTCTTCCATCATCGCCCTAAGTGTTTTCTCAAGGAGACATAGAAGTGGTATTGTAACGCTGATAACGGTGTCATCGCCACTGGCCATGTTGGTGGAGTACTCGAAACAGCGCAACAGGGCACACAGGTCTCGCATGGAGGCCCAGTCATTGGTGGTGAAGTGGTGCTGTTCTGTAGTGCGACTGACCCGTGCGTGCTGCAGCTGAAACTCCACTATGGCCTGCTGCTGCTCGCACAGTCTGTCCAGCATGTGCAAGGTGGAGTTCCACCTGGTGGGCACGTCGCATATGAGGCGGTGAGCGGGAAGGCCGAAGTTACGCTGTAGCGCAGACAGGCGAGCAGCAGCAGGATGTGAACGCCGGAAGCGCGAACAGACGGCCCGCACTTTATGCAGCAGCTCTGACATGTCGGGGTAGTTGTGAATGAACTTCTGCACCACCAAATTCAGCACATGCGCCAAGCAAGGGATGTGCGTCAAATTGGCTAGTCCCAGAGCTGCAACGAGATTTCGCCCATTATCACACACCACCAGGCCGGGCTTGAGGCTCACCGGCAGCAACCACTCGTCGGTCTGTTGTTCAATACCCCGCCACAACTCCTGTGCGGTGTGGGGCCTGTCCCCCAAACATATGAGTTTCAGAATGGCCTGCTGACGTTTACCCCGGGCTGTGCTGAAGTTGGTGGTGAAGGTGTGTGGCTGACTGGATGAGCAGGTGGAAGAAGAGGAGGAGGAAGCCGAGAAGGAGGAGGTGGCAACAGGAGGCAAAGAATGTTGCCCTGCGATCCTTGGCGGCGGAAGGACGTGCGCCAAACAGCTCTCCGCCTGGGGCCCAGCTGCCACTACATTTACCCAGTGTGCAGTTAGGGAGATATAGCGTCCCTGGCCGTGCTTACTGGTCCACGTATCTGTGGTTAGGTGGACCTTGCTACAGATGGCGTTGCGCAGTGCACACTTGATTTTATCGGATACTTGGTTGTGCAGGGAAGGCACGGCTCTCTTGGAGAAGTAGTGCCGGCTGGGAACAACATACTGTGGGACAGCAAGCGACATGAGCTGTTTGAAGCTGTCTGTGTCCACCAGCCTAAATGACAGCATTTCATAGGCCAGTAGTTTAGAAATGCTGGCATTCAGGGCCAGGGATCGAGGGTGGCTAGGTGGGAATTTACGCTTTCTATCAAATGTTTGTGAGATGGAGAGCTGAACGCTGGCGTGTGACATGGTTGAGACGCTTGGTGACGGAGGTGGTGGTGGTGGTGTTGGTGGTACATCCCCTGTTTGCTGGGCGGCAGGTGCCAACGTTCCTCCAGAGGCGGAGGAAGAGGCCGAGGCGGCAGCAGCAGAATAGGCCGAGGCGGCAGCAGCAGAAGAGGTAGCAGGGGGAGCCTGAGTGACTTCCTTGGTTTTAAGGTGTTTACTCCACTGCAGTTCATGCTTTGCATGCAGGTGCCTGGTCATGCAGGTTGTGCTCAGGTTCAGAACGTTAATGCCTCGCTTCAGGCTCTGATGGCACAGCGTGCAAACCACTCGGGTCTTGTCGTCAGCACATTGTTTGAAGAAGTGCCATGCCAGGGAACTCCTTGAAGCTGCCTTTGGGGTGCTCGGTCCCAGATGGCGGCGGTCAGTAGCAGGCGGAGTCTCTTGGCGGCGGGTGTTCTGCTTTTGCCCACTGCTCCCTCTTTTGCTACGCTGTTGGCTCGGTCTCACCACTGCCTCTTCCTCCGAACTGTGAAAGTCAGTGGCACGACCTTCATTCCATGTGGGGTCTAGGACCTCATCGTCCCCTGCATCGTCTTCCACCCAGTCTTGATCCCTGACCTCCTGTTCAGTCTGCACACTGCAGAAAGACGCAGCAGTTGGCACCTGTGTTTCGTCATCATCAGAGACATGCTGAGGTGGTATTCCCATGTCCTCATCATCAGGAAACATAAGTGGTTGTGCGTCAGTGCATTCTATGTCTTTCACCGCTGGGGAAGGGCTAGGTGGATGCCCTTGGGAAACCCTGCCAGCGGAGTCTTCAAACAGCATAAGAGACTGCTGCATAACTTGAGGCTGAGACAGTTTCCCTGGTATGCATGGGGGTGATGTGACAGACTGATGGGGTTGGTTTTCAGGCGCCATCTGTGCGCTTTCTGCAGAAGACTGGGTGGGAGATAATGTGAACGTGCTGGATCCACTGTCGGCCACCCAATTGACTAATGCCTGTACCTGCTCAGGCCTTACCATCCTTAGAACGGCATTGGGCCCCACCATATATCGCTGTAAATTCTGGCGGCTACTGGGACCTGAGGTAGTTGGTACACTAGGACGTGTGGATGTGGCAGAATGGCCACGTCCTCTCCCAGCACCAGAGGGTCCACTAACACCACCACGACCATGTCCACGTCCGCGTCCCTTACTAGATGTTTTTCTCATTGTTATGGTTCACCACAACAACAAATATATTATTTGGCCCAATGTATTGTATTCAAATTCAGCGGGATATAAATTTGAGGCCTAGTATTTAGGCGCTGGGTGACCGGTATGGATTTAGTGACAGAATTAGACTTGGAAATGCACAGAAGCGTGTGTGTGTGAAGTTATTCTGAATGACCCAATGTGCACCTTGAATATTATATACCCTTTTAGGGATAGATTTCAAATAGCTCTGATATAGCAGAAACCACTAAATTATGAAATTGCTAAATTGGGAATTGTATTTCAACCCAGAACAAAAAATGTGCTTTGACGGACACTAAATAACTTTCCCAGCCACAACAGGACAGCGTTAACGAGAGATTTAGCAGGATATAAATTTGAGGCCTAGTATTTAGGCGCTGGGTGACAGGTATGGGTTTAGTGACAGAATTAGACTTAGAAATACACAGTAGCGGGTGTGTGTGAAGTTATTCTGAATGACCCAATGTGCACCTTGAATATTATATACCCTTTTAGGGATAGATTTCAAATAGCTCTGATATAGCAGAAACCACTAAATTATGAAATTGCTAAATTGGGAATTGTATTTCAACCCAGAACAAAAAATGTGCTTTGACGGACACTAAATAACTTTCCCAGCCACAACAGGACAGCGTTAACGAGAGATTTAGCAGGATATAAATTTGAGGCCTAGTATTTAGGCGCTGGGTGACAGGTATGGGTTTAGTGACAGAATTAGACTTAGAAATACACAGTAGCGGGTGTGTGTGAAGTTATTCTGAATGACCCAATGTGCACCTTGAATATTATATACCCTTTTAGGGATAGATTTCAAATAGCTCTGATATAGCAGAAACCACTAAATTATGAAATTGCTAAATTGGGAATTGTATTTCAACCCAGAACAAAAAATGTGCTTTGACGGACACTAAATAACTTTCCCAGCCACAACAGGACAGCGTTAACGAGAGATTTAGCAGGATATAAATTTGAGGCCTAGTATTTAGGCGCTGGGTGACAGGTATGGGTTTAGTGACAGAATTAGACTTGGAAATACACAGTAGCGGGTGTGTGTGAAGTTATTCTGAATGACCCAATGTGCACCTTGAATATTATATACCCTTTTAGGGATAGATTTCAAATAGCTCTGATATAGCAGAAACCACTAAATTATGAAATTGCTAAATTGGGAATTGTATTTCAACCCAGAACAAGAAATGTGCTTGAACGGACACTAAATAACTCGCCCAGCTACAGCACTAAGGACAGATTTAGCTGGATATAAATTTGAGGCCTAGTATTTAGGCGCTGGGTGACAGGTATGGGTTTAGTGACAGAATTAGACTTGGAAATGCACAGTAGCGGGTGTGTGAAGTTATTCTGAATGTCCCTATGTGCACCTTCAATATGATCTACCCTTTTAGGGATAGATTTCAAATAGCTCTGATATAGCAGAAACCACTAAATTATGAAATTGCTAAATTGGGAATTGTATTTCAACCCAGAACAAGAAATGTGCTTGAACGGACACTAAATAACTCGCCCAGCTACAGCACTAAGGACAGATTTAGCTGGATATAAATTTGAGGCCTAGTATTTAGGCGCTGGGTGACAGGTATGGGTTTAGTGACAGAATTAGACTTGGAAATACACAGTAGCGGGTGTGTGTGAAGTTATTCTGAATGACCCAATGTGCACCTTGAATATTATATACCCTTTTAGGGATAGATTTCAAATAGCTCTGATATAGCAGAAACCACTAAATTATGAAATTGCTAAATTGGGAATTGTATTTCAACCCAGAACAAGAAATGTGCTTGAACGGACACTAAATAACTCGCCCAGCTACAGCACTAAGGACAGATTTAGCTGGATATAAATTTGAGGCCTAGTATTTAGGCGCTGGGTGACAGGTATGGGTTTAGTGACAGAATTAGACTTGGAAATGCACAGTAGCGGGTGTGTGAAGTTATTCTGAATGTCCCTATGTGCACCTTCAATATGATCTACCCTTTTAGGGATAGATTTCAAATAGCTCTGATATAGCAGAAACCACTAAATTATGAAATTGCTAAATTGGGAATTGTATTTCAACCCAGAACAAGAAATGTGCTTGAACGGACACTAAATAACTCGCCCAGCTACAGCACTAACGACAGATTTAGCTGGATATGAATTTGAGGCCTAGTATTTAGGCGCTGGGTGACAGGTATGGGTTTAGTGACAGAATTAGACTTGGAAATACACAGTAGCGGGTGTGTGTGAAGTTATTCTGAATGACCCAATGTGCACCTTGAATATTATATACCCTTTTAGGGATAGATTTCAAATAGCTCTGATATAGCAGAAACCACTAAATTATGAAATTGCTAAATTGGGAATTGTATTTCAACCCAGAACAAGAAATGTGCTTGAACGGACACTAAATAACTCGCCTAGCTACAGCACTAAGGACAGATTTAGCTGGATATAAATTTGAGGCCTAGTATTTAGGCGCTGGGTGACAGGTATGGGTTTAGTGACAGAATTAGACTTGGAAATGCACAGTAGCGGGTGTGTGAAGTTATTCTGAATGTCCCTATGTGCACCTTCAATATGATCTACCCTTTTAGGGATAGATTTCAAATAGCTCTGATATAGCAGAAACCACTAAATTATGAAATTGCTAAATTGGGAATTGTATTTCAACCCAGAACAAGAAATGTGCTTGAACGGACACTAAATAACTCGCCCAGCTACAGCACTAAGGACAGATTTAGCTGGATATAAATTTGAGGCCTAGTATTTAGGCGCTGGGTGACAGGTATGGGTTTAGTGACAGAATTAGACTTGGAAATGCACAGTAGCGGGTGTGTGAAGTTATTCTGAATGTCCCTATGTGCACCTTCAATATGATCTACCCTTTTAGGGATAGATTTCAAATAGCTCTGATATAGCAGAAACCACTAAATTATGAAATTGCTAAATTGGGAATTGTATTTCAACCCAGAACAAGAAATGTGCTTGAACGGACACTAAATAACTCGCCCAGCTACAGCACTAACGACAGATTTAGCTGGATATGAATTTGAGGCCTAGTATTTAGGCGCTGGGTGACAGGTATGGGTTTAGTGACAGAATTAGACTTGGAAATGCACAGTAGCGGGTGTGTGAAGTTATTCTGAATGACCCTATGTGCACCTTGAATATTATATACCCTTTTAGGGATAGATTTCAAATAGCTCTGATACAGCAGAAACCACTAAATTTTTAAATTGCTAAATTGGGAATTGTATTTCAACCCAGAACAAAAAATGTGCTTTGACGGACACTAAATAACTTTCCCAGCCACAACAGGACAGCGGTAACGAGAGATTTAGCGGGATATAAATTTGAGGCCTAGTATTTAGGCGCTGGGTGACCGGTATGGATTTAGTGACAGAATTAGACTGGGATATGGCCAAAAAATAACCACACTATTGCTGGTTAAATGCACTTGGTGATGGGCGCAGCTTGCCCCTGATGTAGTATATGGCCAAAAAATGAACAGACTATTGCTGGTTAAATGCACTTGGTGTCACAGCTTGACCAACCACACTACTGAGGGTTAAATGCACTTGGTGACGGGCGCAGCTTGCCCCTGATGTAGTATATGGCCAAAAAATGAACAGACTATTGCTGGTTAAATGCACTTGGTGACGGGCGCAGCTTGCCCCTGATTTAGTATATGGCCAAAAAATGAACAGACTATTGCTGGTTAAATGCACTTGGTGTGATAGCTTGACCAACCACACTACTGAGGGTTAAATGCACTTGGTGACGGGCGCAGCTTGCCCCTGATGTAGTATATGGCCAAAAAATAAACAGACTATTGCTGGTTAAATGCACTTGGTGTGACAGCTTCACCCTGATGTAGGCTTTAGCCAAAAAACAAACGCACCATTGAGGGTTAAATGCACTTGGTGACAGGCGCAGCTTGCCCCTGATGTAGTATATGGCCAAAAAATAAACAGACTATTGCTGGTTAAATGCACTTGGTGTGACAGCTTCACCCTGATGTAGGCTTTAGCCAAAAAACAACCACACCATTGAGGGTTAAATGCACTTGGTCGCAGCTTGTGCTGGCGCACCACAAGACACAAAATGGCCGCCGATCACCCCAGAAAAATGTGACTGACAAACGGTCTGGGCAGCCTAAAAACAGTGAGCAATTGAGGATCAGCAGCTCAATGATCCACAGCTGCAGATCGATCAGGTAATCAAGTCCTTTGGAGGAGTTAATCTGCCTAATCTCGCCCTACTGTCGCAGCCGCAAACCTCTCCCTACGCTAATCAGAGCAGAGTGACGGGCGGCGCTATGTGACTCCAGCTTAAATAGAGGCTGGGTCACATGGTGCTCTGGCCAATCACAGCCATGCCAATAGTAGGCATGGCTGTGATGGCCTCTTGGGGCAAGTAGTATGACGCTTGTTGATTGGCTGCTTTGCAGCCTTTCAAAAAGCGCCAAGAAAGCGTCACAAAAGCGCGAAGAAAGCGACGAACACCGAACCCGAACCCGGACTTTTACGAAAATGTCCGGGTTCGGGTCCGTGTCACGGACACCCCAAAATTCGGTACGAACCCGAACTATACAGTTCGAGTTCGCTCATCCCTACTTATAATATTATTTACAGTCATATACTCCTGTACATAGTCCCTTGAGAGTCCTTTAAACAACAGAAGTTAAACTAACTGGCCTATAATTACCTGTGAAGGACCTAGATCCTTTTTTGAATATAGGAACCACATTTGCCTTGCACCAATCACTTGGCACTGTACCAGTCCCTAGAGAATCCTTAAAAATTATAAACAGGGGCACAGCAATGACTGAACTGAGCTCTTTAAGAACTCTTGGGTGTAATCCATCTGGACCCGGAGCCTTGTTCACATTTACCTTATTTAACTTCTCTTGGACCATATCTACAGTTAGCCAATTGAGTATATTACTGAATGTACTAACAGCCCCAGCACCACAGATATCAGCGCCTTTCTCTTCTTTTGTATATACAGAGCTAAAAAACACATTTAGTAACTCTGCCTTTTCCTTAGCTTCAGTGACTACCCCCTTCCCTTTTTTTTTTTTTAACATTTATATATTTAAAGAATGTTTTGGGATTTGTTTTGCTCTCTTTTGTCACCTGCTGTTCTTTTTGTATTTTTGCTAAATTTATCTCCTTTTTACAGATTTTATTAAGCCCTTTGTAATCTTCAAACGCTACAGCTGATGACCCCTAAGATGTGTATTTTTTTGGTCTTTTATTGCCCTTTTTACAGTAGCTGTAAGCCATGGGGGGTTTATTTTAGTCGTTTATACTTGTTACTTAAAAGAAAAAAAATTTTGTGCAATTACTCAATGTGGATTTGAAGCTCTCTCATTTATCCTCAGCATTAGGCCTCATGCACACGACCGTTGTTGTGTTCCGTTCCGCAAAATGGGGTTCCATGATCCGTTTCCATTTTTGTTTCCGTATGTCTTCCTTTATTTTTGGAGGATCTCCAGACATTAAGGAAAGTATAAAAAAAATCTAAGTCAAGTTTGCCATGCAAATGATAGGAAAAAAACTTACGCGGACGCGGATGACAATCTTGTGTGCCTCCGCGTTTTTTCACGGTCCCATTGACTTGAATGGGTCCGCGAACCATTTTCTGTGAAAAAAAATAGGACAGGTTATATTTTTTGGACGGACTGAAACCACGGATCATGGACACGGATGACAAACAGTGCATTAGCCGAGTTTTCAACGGACCCATTGAAAGTCAATGGGTCCACAGAAAATCACGAAAAATGGAACAACGGACATGGAATGAAACAACGGTCGTGTGCATGAGGCCTTATTATGTGACAGTATCAGTCTATTCCCTGAAATGCTGCCCTAAACCCTAGGGAAATTAGCTTTTTTTTTTATTCAATGTCTCTGCTCTGTCTGACAGTTTGCTTCCTATAGTTTAGGGGGAATATAATTATATTGTGGTCACTATTGCCTAGTGTTTCTCGAACAGTAACATTTCCAACAAGCTCTGCATCATTAGAAATTACAAGATCCAATAGAGCATTGCCCCTACTGGGAAACTGGCCCATAAAGTGGTCCTGCAGCAAGTTGATGAATTTTCTCCCCTTTGCGGTTGAGGCAGAACCATGACCCCAGTCAATGTCTGGGAAGTTAAAATCTCCCATTATGACCACTGTACCAGTCTGTGCAGCCTGCTCTATTTGGTTATACAGTTGAGCTTCTATCGCCTCTGTGATGTTAGGGGGTCTATAGATTACACCAAGTATTATTTTTTTCAGTGTTTATATCCCTTTGAACTTCCACCCATAAGGTTTCCACATCCTCACCCACAATTGCCTCTTTCACACTTCTTCAGATCACTCCTCACATACAGGCACACGTTACCACCTTTTCTATTCACCCTGTCTTTCTTAAATAGTGTAAAACCCTTAATATTACCAGCCCAGTCATGCAAAGAATCCAAACATTGTCTCAGCCACAGCCAACTATATCTATGTGTTCTTCTAGTACCATAGCCTCCAGCTCCCCCATTTTTCTAGCTAGAATTCCGGCATTAATGAAAATACATTTTAAATTACTATTACATGTAAAGTGAATATCTGGGATTTTTGGGTTACCTTGGTTGATGTTTGTATGTAACAGGTTCTTGTTACCAGCAATTCTATTTTTCATCGGTGTATAGTGGTCAGTCTTCTCCCTACTTTCCTCACTAACCCCAACCCCACTAAATCCCCACTGTCCCTTCCTATATCCCACTCTCTATCTACACTATCTACCCCCTTATTAGTATGATCCTCCCCCCCCCCACATCCTAGTTTAAAAGCTCCTCCAGCCATCTAACCATTTTTTTCCCCAGGGCAGTTGCACCCTCCCCATTAAGGTGCCACACATCCCTACTGTAAAGCCTGTAACCGACAGAGAAGTCAGCCCAGTTTTCCATGAACCCAAACCCTTCCTTCCTGCACCAGCTTCTGATCCACTTATTTAACTCCCTAAGCTACCGTTGTCTCTCTGGTGACGATCGTGGCATACAGATAGGGAACTTAGAGTCTGAGCCCCATTGGGGATAGTTTAATGCTAGTCTGTAAAGTGTTGCGGAATATAGTAGCGCTAGATAAGTGCATAAAATAAATAAATAAAAGCTATCAGTACTTCTAAAAAAGTGGTACTAGCTTTGTATACGTACATATAGCAGAAGGTGGGCCAGTCTTTGAGCCTGTCGGTGTCTGGTACAGTTCACGGCTGCACCGACTTGTGAAGCTGTAACTATGGTCAAGGACAATATATGTCCTATGTCCTTTATGGCACAGTGGTAAATGTGGTTCTGGCCCAGGCACACCAGCAACTTGACCAGGTGATGTGACCAGGTGATGGCAATACCGCCTCCATGTTCTCATGCTGTGATTGCTGTGCCAATGTCCTCCTCCGCCTCCTCATCCACCACCTCGTCCTCAGCCTCCACTGTAGTAACAGATCGGAGTCGCCCTCCAGAATTCCACCTATGCAGAGAATGACAGTGTCACGCTGTTCTGCACCTGGCTAGCATTGGCGAACTGAGTCACACCGAGTAGGAACTGCTCGGCATCATCAACCAAGAAATTTCATCCTGGCTGCCCCCTCACCAACTGAAAATCATAACCATGGTCACTAATAATGGGAAGAGCAGTGTGTCAGCGCTCACATCCTGGAGCAGATGCTGCTAAATCTGCCTGGCCATGGGACAGGACATGTAGCGTCTACATTTCACGGCCACCTGAGCCATGTGAGGGCTGAACTGGCAAAGGAGGAGGACATTAACACCCAGGAACTGTATACAGAAATAGGTGGTTTATCTGCCCAAGCCGATAGGAACAGGAAGAGTATAAGGAGGTGGAGGGAGATGAGGAAGACAAGGCAGATTGCCCTGACAGACCATGGCAGAATGCAGTGGAGATGACGGGATGGAGTCCCTCCGATTTCTTGTGCAAATGGCCAGATGCATGCTGTGTTGCTTGCATAGTGACAGCTGCATTATCAACATTTTGCAGAGGGATGACTGCTGGCTCTCCGCAATGTTAGACCCTCACTACTGGGCCAAAATGGTGGACTTTTTTACACCTGCTGAGCGGGATGAAAACTCAACTACAATTGAGACATCCTATGTAGTTGGTTGGTCGCTCCCTATGTGTGCTATCGCCCATCCTCACAAAGGTCTTACCAGGGGGACCCCCTGTGCTCACGCTCCACTGCCATGGCTGCTGGAGGGGTATGGAGGGGCAGGAACAGCACCAGATGGATCAGCAGCAACTTAAGTCTTGAGTCTCTAATGAGCACTTTTCTTCACTCGCCTACTGAAGAAACCAGCTAGGAGCAGGACATGAACCCTAACCTCAACCAGCAGGTGGTGACATACTTGGACTGTACCTTGCCACCCCAGATCCAATATCCATGGGATTACTAGGCAATCAAACTTGATTTGTGGCAGCAACTGGCCAAGTTTGCTCTGGACAAGCTTTCCTTCTCAGTCAGCAGTGTGGTATCAGAGTGGTTGTTTAGTATGGCAGGGGACATAGTTACCCCATAGAGAACTCACATTTCGACACAAAACGTTGAGAGATTAACCTTTCTAAAGATGAATCAGGCGTAGATCAGCCAGGATTTCCACTACACAGATTCCTGATGCATCAGACTATATCATTCTAGCAGTTCTGACTGCAGTGTTCTGACACACCAGAACATTGTGAAAAATGGCCTGTTTCTTCTGGGCACGTGCTTCAGCCACTATTCTGATGCTGCCACACCCTGATGCCACACACCTTCTGCCTCTGCTGCCATATTCTCCTACTGCCGCCCACCATCTTTTGCTGTTACCGCCACTGCTGTTGCCCCCCACCTCCCCACATTGAGATTTAGCTACTATGTTTACTCCCAATGCTGTTGCTACCCTCCCCACTATGTGATGGGGCCACTGTGTTGACTCCTCATGCTGTTGCAATGCTCACCACTCTGTGACTGGGCCACTATGTTGACTCCTCATGCTGTTGCCACCCTCACCACTCTTTGACTGGGTCACTATGTTGACTCCTCATGCTGTTGCCACCCTCACCACTCTGTGACTGGGCCACTATGTTGACTCCCCATGCTGTTCCCACCATCACCGCTCTGTGACAGGGCCACTAGTGTCCCTGTTTGGCCTTGTTGACATTACCATTTATTTTATTCTTCTGATATTTAAAAAGAACTGGAAAACATAATTCAGATCAAGTCTTGGGAGCATCCATAAGGCCTCTATCACACGGTCGGTAATTTGCATCAAGATTTGATCATTATTTGGAAGCCAAAAGCAGGAGTTGATCCAAAACACAGAAGACATGAAAATATTCCATCACATTTTATCTCTGTTTTGGATCCATTCCTGTTTTTGCCTTGCCAATACTGATCAAATACTGACCGTGTGATAGAGGCCATTAAAGTCTTGCATGCAGGATTTCTTTGCCATCTGAATAAAAACAATTTAAGAGGCAAATGGCCAAATTGAGCATGAGTTCTCTATAACACATTGTCAGTATTTTGCATCAGGGTTTGCTCACGATTTGGAAGCCAAAAGCATGAGTGGGCATAAAACACAGAAAACATGCAAATATTCCCATCACATGTCATCTTTGTTTTGGACCCACTCCAGTTTTTCTTGGCCTATTTTACCAATACTGATCAATTATTGACCAAATACTGACCGTGTGAAGTCGGATACTAAAAAGACAGGATACATTTTTTTGGGGGTTGCTTTTATGACATATCAGAAGTAGGGAAAAATACTTACTGCTGACATCCTCTCCACTCCACTGTCATGGGGCCACTACTTGTATCAGTGTGTAACAGAACGGGTTTTCTAGCAATCTATGTGGAATCAGCAGACGGGGTAAAATAAGACCAATTTTTCACTCAATATTAGAATCTTGGTAAGTGCTTTCACTTTCTGCTATTGAGATCGGTCATAGGATCTCAGTAGCGGAAGAAAACACTTGTCAATGGGGACAAAACTAAACTGAACTAAACAGAATGCACCAAAATGCATTCCGTTCCATTTGGTTGTGTCCCCATTTCTGTCTGTGATGTGGTGCAGAGAAACATGGATCTGTCCTGACACACAATGTATGTCAATGGGGACGGATCCGTTTTCTTTGACACAATAGAAAACTGATCCGTCCCTCATTGACTTTTAATTGTGTTCAAGACTGATCCATCATGGCTATAGAAGACATAATACAACCGGATCCATTCATGACGGATGCATGCAGTTGTACCATTGTAACAGAAGCGTTTTTGCAGATCCATGATAGAGCCGCAAAAAATGCTAATATGAAGTAGGTCAGAAAATTGGTACATTATGATTGATGCCAACACTGACCTGTAAGGCTGAGTTCACACTTTAGTTATTTGGTCAGCTTTTGACCTGTAACTGACTAAATACAGTAAATGATGTGTGAAGTGAGTCTAAGAGTGACGCCTGTCACCTGCCTATCATACTGACGCAACATAACTGTTTCACTTACACAATGGACTAGCTATGCATGATGTACACCGAGATACACTCTCCCTTCAGGCTGGGAAATAGTTTATTTATAACGGGCTTCGTGACAAATTAATCCTAACTGAATAAAATATTTTTGAAAAATTTGGAGAAGCGTCCAAATTGATTTTTTTAAAACTTTGCTCATCTCTATATCAGATGAAAATATTTTTCATTTTTTTGCTTAAAATACAAAGGTAAAGGTCACCTTGAATGTTATGCCTTACTGTTCACAGTAACAGTAATTTTGACCAAGGATGACCAAACTTTTGCATTCTAATATGTATTGTAAGTATTTCCCTCTCAAGCAGGGTGGTGGTGATGGTGACAGATTCTCTTGCAGACCACAGGGTTAAAGTCCAAATGATGCTTTATTTGTTTGACACTCCGGCAATACAGGCCCCCCAGTTATAGCTCACTGGGTAAGGTGAAGGTCCTGCACCACAAAACATAAACCAAACCAAAATAAACACCTACCCATCTGGGCTCTGGCTAATACAGTGAAGATCCTAACTCACCTATTGAACACAGGTCACACACAGAATTCAGCTTCCCAGACTTTCTCCAGGCATCACTCTCCTCAGACTGACAGCCTGGACTGTGCTTTATTTCCCCTTAACGATCCCAGCTGGCTTCAGCTGGGGATCCCTCAGGCTAGGGGAAAAACCTTCCCCTGAATGGGATGAACTAGGGAGGTCCCTCTACCAAGCCTACCTTCCCCAGTCCAATAAAATCCAGCCCATAAACTTAATAAAACTCTCACATTGCTGAGAACATTTTATTGAAACAAAAGCCAACAACAGTGGTGGGTATACCCCCACAAAAAATGTCAATGTCTCAAAAACTTGTCATGTGGCTTTGAGTATAAATTACAGCTTGACAACAACATTTCATGCTGTTCACAAGTCGACTTATTGTCTGTTGAGGAATGGCATCCCACTCTTCTTAAAGGGTGGCCCTCCAGTCATTGAGGTTCTGGGTTGCAGAGTTACAAGCTTCTACACAGCGACTCCGCTGATCCCATAGGTTTTCAATGGGATTAAGATTTGAAGAAAATGCAGGTCACTCCATTTGAGGTACCCCAGTCTCCAGCAGCTGCTCCCTAATGATGCAACCTCAATGAGCTGGATCATTATCGTCCAGGAAGATGAAATTAGGCCTGTGTTGTTCATGCAGAGGAACAATGACTGGATTAATGATGTTATTCAAGTAGTATAGGCTAGTCACTGTACCATTCACAAAGTGTAAGGCAGTTCTGTATTGAGTAGACACACCTTCCCACGCTGTAACAGCACCATCACCAAAGGCTCGTCTGGCGACAACAATGGCTGATGCATAGCGCTATCTTTGATGTCTCCAACATCGTTGGCGGTCATCATTTCTGTTTAGAGTGAGTCAACTTTTATCAGTGAACAGCATTAAGGCCCACTGGTCCCTCGTCCAGCGCAGATGTTCCCTGGCCCATTCAATACGTTGACACCTGTTGTTCGGTACCCTTGCAGGTCATCTAGCATGCATACCACGCTAATGTAAATGGTTTGAATAGTCCCACCTGACACTTGGGTGCCTTTCACCTCCCTTAAATGTGCCTGGAGTTGTGTGGTATTCATCATCCGGTTCCGCAGGGAATTGTTCACAAATTAAGCAGGTATAAGTGTGGGATGTGGCCAAAGGACATCCACTTCTATGCCTTTCTGTCACTCTTCCAGTCTCTCTTTATCTCTTTTGCAATCTGCTGATGATGGTGTCGTCTTGGTCTCATGATGTTAATATGTGAACAGCATGATGAGGAGCACCAATTCAATTTGAACCAGGAAATGTATTGGGTTATTCATGGATCAAACGCCTGTTGTGAATTTTGTCGTTTTTGTTGTTAAAGAACAGCAAGTCGAGCAAAAAGTACTGAAACACTGAACAGTTGGACATTCAGAAACAGTTGGTGCATTCAAAAGTTTAGAGAAGATCACATTAAATTCACCTGTAAGCTTAGAGTGCATTTTAGGGTTTCACCCACAAGCCAAATATCCCTAACCGCTCTCTCTCTCTTCCTGGAGCGGCAATGACAGACTTCTCATCAAATGGTGCTTTATTCTAGAGCTTCAGCATAACAATGTTTCATCCAAGTTACAATGTCAAACAAAACCCTGCTCATCTGAGTACTAACTATACAAAGGTCTCCTTAACTCACCAATAAGATTGTGTTCACATTGAGGAATTCGGTCAGATAGCTTCCTAGCTGTGACTCTGCCAAATATGGGGTTTGGTCCACCTGTCCTCATGACAGTGACCACAAGAACACCTTGGGGGGCATAGGTCAAGCAGTCCTCCCAACTATGACCATGCAACACCTCTTTTTCTCAGGTCTCGCTGAGCCTCTCCAAAACTTAGGCTTTAGTCAGCCTTGTAGTCCCCCAGCTCTCCCAGCCTGGACCACATGGTACCTATCTGTCTTCCTTCTCTTTCTCTCAATTCCTCACACACACACACTGAGGATTGCTTTTTTCCTTAGTGATTATTGCAGATGGCCTCACCTTGGGCCAGGGGAATACTTGTAGTGGACTAGGGGTGTGGACTGAGAGACTCCCACTACCAACTTGTCTCCCAGTCCAAAGAAATCCAGCCCATATAACTTAAACAAAATATCTCCAGCAAGCTATGCCTTGCGGAAACAAGAAAACTTCTCTGGATTTCTGCCACTGCAAACTGCCGCTCCCCAGGGCCGATCATGTCACAGGTTTAGAAGGATACCGATTGGTGTGGTGTGGGCTTAATAGTCTCTGTGTTTCACGGTGCTCCTACCTGGATACTGACGCTCCCCAGGCTTAGGCTCCGAAGCAATAAAGGGGACGAGTAATGGTGGAGGTGGAGAATAAGTCGAGTCCACACTTTATAAAGTTCAACAGCTTTTCTTGAGTAAAATTGCCTCCAGACAATATTCAGGCTTTTTCTTGGTCCCAGCAGGTTTTGACATAAGCTGGCAGGCAAACTTGAGTACTCTGCTTTCTCTCTCTGCTATGCTAAACTCAGGTCTATTCTGGCAGCTGGACATTAGGACTGTTCTGGTACCTTTTGCTGTTGACCCCCTCGTGATACTCTGTCACTTGATCTGTGAGGAGTCAGGGGGCTCTATGAGCTGCTTCCCTTTTGAAACTTCTGCTGCAGGAGGGGGACAATTCCCCTCACTGCTCCATATTTCATGTCTTCTCAGCTCCGCTGTCTAGACTAAACTGGAATCAGCTAGAACTGCAACCCCTCCCTTTAGTAAGAAGCAGGACTAGCCCACTATTGCCCAAAAGGGGTAGAATGGAATGGTCAGTTCCATTCTATCTAAGGCTCTGTCTCACTATGCCAGATACACACCGCCATCTGGTGGACAGCCGGAAACATTACATAATTATAACAGTTTCAGAGCAATATTAGGAATGCACAATGTAGGAGGATCTGGAACAGATAGATAGATTACATTATTGGCATCAATCAAAGACAGTAGCAGGGTGAAGAAATAGTAAAACTGACTTCAAATATTCCTGCCTTGATAAATTCCCCCCGATGTGTGTTCACGTTTATTTCAACTTTAACTATACCCAATGCATCAGCTTTGTTTGCATACTTAGCTCTGCTTCATATTGCATTATACCTATATCCTCGGCCTCTGCTCTCTAGATTTACTTATAGACCTTCTACAGTAACTCTATAGAATTAGGTTTAGGTATCTGGAACATCTATTTTCATCTTCACTTTGCCCATGAGATGTGTACAAATCTTCATAATCTAATGAAATCGCACCCAATAGAGTAGACCCTCATTCTCAGCACATATGAGTTTCCCCTGGATTCACCTTGATTATAGATACTTAACTAAGCCATCTTTGAAAAGATAATTGTGTTCCGAACACTGACTATTAAGAAACCATTTTATTACCCACAAGACTTGGAGATTATAATTTAACAGTATCTCTTCTCTGGGTTAATATAATATTTTTGCTAAAGTGACAAAAAGGCATGAAGAAAAGGCAAACTTTCATATTTGTAAATGGTTTCTCTTCAAGACAAGGTTCTCCAGTAGAAGATATGATATCAGCTTTCACAGCTCCGTTTATGTGATTAATGTGACATCAAGTGGCTGGTTAGATTAATCGCTAATAGCATGTGTAATACTGTAGAGGATCCTTTCGAGAAGCCTGGAATTTCTACCAGATCCCTTATACTATCATTTTGAATTTTTATTATTTTGTACATTTCTGTGTTCCTCTCTATTTTTGCCTATAGTAAATAGTGATTAAATATGACTGAAAAGCAAAACTCACAGGTGACCACAGCTTTTGGTTTAAAACTTAATCTGTAAGTGTAGTGTAGCAAAGACTTCTATTTAGTGAAATATAGTAGTTATATCTGTGATTTTGCATGTTAACGTGTGTTACACAGTGGGTGTAGAACTGCTATGTCAACCGAACAGATTGGGGTTTACTCCTAAGGGCATTACCCTGGCAGTCATGTGGTTCTCATCTTTTAATCCCTATACAGGGATCTGGACTTTGCTGCAGGGGAACCACAAGGCCACTAGCCTCTGGAATATTCTCTTTCTGGCTAACAGCTAACCCAAGAGATAGGACAAAACTAAAGTCACTGACAGGCCTGTGTCAGGGCAGACAGAGCATATAAAATTGAGTAAATGGTTTGAGTGTAGACAGCAAATGGTCAATACAAATTCCTTCCCGACTCCAATCAGGCAATCAGAATAACTCCCTGGATCAACGACCCCTCTCTAGTAGCTATAGCCTGTAATATTATTACACTCCAGAAATACATCCAGGCCCCTCTTCAATTCCTTTATTGTACTCACCATCACCACCTCCTCAGGCAGAGAGCTCCATAGTCTCACTGCTCTTACTGTAAAGAATCCTCTTCTATGTTTGTGTACAAACCTTCTTTCCTCCAGACGCAGAGGATGTCCCCTCGTCACAGTCACAGGCCTGGGGATAAATAGATGATGGGATAGATCTCTGTACAGACCCCTGATATAGTTATACATAGTAATTAGATCTCCCCTCAGTCATCTTTTTTCTAAAGTGAATAACCCTAATTTTGAAAATCTGACACCGGAGAGACGGATTTGGTATTTCAATGCATTTGTCAGACGAATCTGCATCCGGATCCGTCTGACAAATGCCATCCATTTGCGTCCAGATTGCTGGATCCGGCAGGCAGTCCCGGCAATGGAACTGCCTGCCGGAATCCTGTGCCACAAGTGTGAAAGTACCCTTAGATGTCTCCAATTGATCAACATATAGCAACCTTGGGCTCTCAAGAATTTCAATATGTATTAAAAATGTTATTTTTCACAAATAAGTGGCACTTGCTAGTTGTTGACTGTAGCTGGGTGGCCTATTAATGACCACTAGCCTACAAGGAAATGTATTGAGATGTAACAGCAAGGACCCGCGTGCTACAATAGAGAACAATTTGAACCTGCATTGTAATAGCATGTTTTCCCCTTTCTGCTTCTTAAAGTGCCTCTCTTTTACGTAACTGTGCTGGAACACTAATTGTGTACTAAAGTTGACAATAGCTTCTTTACCCAATTTATTTAAAGCCACATCAATGCAAAGTGCTTTATTTTTGTAAGAATGGGCTCTTTTTTTGCCAGCAGGTGTTTTACGAATATAGTCATTATATGTGCATTAAAAAGGTAAGTGCCGATCCACTTGTTAGAACTCTGAAAAGCAATATGATATTATGTAGAAAAATGATTTAGCACTTAACCTGCATGTATAACATTGTCTAACTTTGAAAAGTGGAGCACATTCAAGTTCTCTTTGAAAAGTTCAGCTAGGTGAGGTAGCCCAAATATAATCCTCTAAAATATCTACAGAGGCTATACAAAAAGTATAACAATATACTGCAAGGGACTGAGAAGAAACAATATAAAGGTGGTAGAACAGCCAGTGGGGAGTGGAAACATGTTAATATATTTTTATAGATATAGGGGCACATTTATTAAGATCGGCGATTTAGACACTGGTCTTAATAAAGCCCTAAACTGGCGGTGGATACGCCGGAGTTATGAAAAGGCGCCTCTACATAACTTGCATCCAGCATCAGTTCTAAATGTAAGACAGGCGTAGAAAATGGTCCTCTTCTCCACCCACGCCACATCCACAATTTTAGACCTGGCGTGAGCGGGGTGAAGTCACAGACAGTGGCACAACTAACTGTTAGCATAGTAAATGATCCCCAGAGTATAGTTGGAAATTTATATTGTGACAGACCAAGTTCTGAATGAAGTCTACATTTCTCCTAAAAGTACGTATTCATCTGTCTGAGGCAACCAGGGAGGTAATTTAAAAGAGACAGAGGAGAGTCCGTGATGATGATGTGTAGTGATAAATACTTGATTGCTGTCCTGATCCTCCAGTCCGGTAGAAGCCGTCAGGCTGTGTAGTTGGAAAATGTGCCCCGTCTGTTAGCATGTTTCCTATTCAAAAAAAGCTTACGCTACAAATCAGAGCGCTGGTGACGTCACGCTAGCTTAAGGAATTGTTGTGGACCAAAACTGATTTAGAGCGCAAGCTTTTTTGAATAGGAAATATGCTAACGGCCGGAGCACGTTTTCCAACTACACAGCCTGACTGCTTCTACCAGACTGGAGGATTGGGACAACTATCAAGTATTCACCACTACACATCAACATCACGGACTCTCCTCTACAAGTACAGGTAGGTGTGACAGTGTCAGATATAGATACTAATTACAACCTAGAGCAGTGTTTCCCAACCAGTGTGCCTCCAGCTGTTGCAAAACTACAACTCCCAGCATGCCCGGACAGCCTTTGTCTGTGCAGGCATGCTGGGAGTTGTAGTTTTGCAACACCTGGAGGCACACTGGTTGAGAAACACTGACCTAGAGGACAGGAGACATGGTGGAACCCCACTTCTAGTCACTGGTACTTGGGTGCAGTCAGAGAGTAAGCACAGAAATTCTTCTTACATTAGAACTACTATGGACTTCTAGTTGGTGTTGAAGCCTTTGGGATTTCTTTTCTCATATTCTCATGCTTGATCTCCCACTAAAATAGGCAGAGTAAAAATGAAAATTATGAAAACAAACAGATGCAATTGTGACTATTTCTAATAGAACTGGGTGCCCCCACAATAGTCACAATTGCATCTGTTTGTTTTCATAATTTTCATTTTTACTCTGCCTATTTTAGTCTGGGACAGAGGTCGTTCTTAAACTGTAGTTATAGCTACCTATGTCAAAGGAGCACGGATCTATTCATCTATGCATATTAATATGTACAATATATCTTTTTATAAAGAGAATAATTATCCTTAATGTCGATCTACTATATATGGAGTGCCACGATTTGATGCTCTTGATAATTCATGTAAATGAACATATCTGTATTGCTGTATTAGGCTACTTTCACACTAGCGTTGTTTTAATCCGGCGTTCAATTCCGACACTGGAACTGCCCGCCGGACCCGGAAAAACGTGTGAAAACGGATTACATTTGAATTCTGATCAGGCTTTCGATCACAATGGAAAAATGCATTGGAAAAAACGGATCCGCCATTTATGGACTTTAACTTTTTTTTCACATTTTTCGGGTTTAACATGCAAAAGCCGGATCCGTTTTGACTGAACACACAGGGCCGGATCCGGCGTTAATGCAAGTCAATGGGAAAAAAGCCTGATCAGGCGTTCAGTCAAACTGTTCAGGCTTTTTGGCCGGAGGTAAAAATACTGCATGCTACGTTTTTCTGAAAAGCCTGATCAGTCAAAAAGACTGAACAGAAGACATCCTGATGCATCCTGAAGGACTGACTCTCCATTCAGAATGCATTAGGATAAAACTGATCAGTTCTTTTCCAGATTTGAGCCCCTAGGACGGAACTCAGCGCCGGAAAAGAAAAACGCTAGTGTGAAAGTACCCTTAGCTATTTCTTTTTGTTATTTCTGATTTTGTACTTTTTATTTTATTTTTATCTTTATTCTCTTTCTGGATTGTTTTTGATTTTCTTGATTTTCTTGATACCTGTATCTGAATATTTTCCATTGTAGAAAGTGCCAATACCATATGATTTAATAAGGTACAATGGTATATTTTGATGTTGCCATTATATTGTATATTTATAGAAATATTTTCTCATTATCACAGTGTTTGATAAAGGTCTTATGACCGAAACGTCACAAATTGGTGAAGTTGCCATATAAATAAAAACAAACACATCAGAACTCAAGTTGAGTGCGGTTGTTATTCCGTTTATTGTGTTAGTGTGGCTGGGAAGCCAACACAACCAGCACCACGACCTCAAGAGACAAGTGTGCCACGTCTTATCTATACAAAGTATAAAAAAAGTCACACGATTTTCCACGACGCATGTCACCTAGCCTTACTGATCATTTTGAAACCTGAGTTGAACTGATAAGCCTGCAAATCAATTAAGAGTCTGAAATGGGTTGGAAGGGCGTAAAGCCTGTATTACACGAGGCGATCGCCGGTCCGATCATGTCTAACAATGATCTGCCTGCATAATACTGCCGCCGATTACCTGATTAACAAGCAAACGCTCGCTTGCGGTCCCCAATGCATAGAACGGGCAGTACACGTCCATGTGCATGAGCCCTTAAAGGGTTTCTGTCACCAGAAATACCTAAATTAAACTGGCTAACGTTAGCGATGTGCTAATGTCAGCTGAACCTAACTAGCCTATTCCAAGTTTTATCCATGTCCCCGTTATTCCATAAATGTAACTTTTATAATAAGTAAATTAGCCTATAGGAGCGGGGGGGGGGGGGGGCATTGCTCCTGCTCCTAGAGGCTCCGTTCACCCACCTCTGTCACCTCCCTCCAAGTCTTGATTGACAGGGCCAGGCAGTGCTCACATCTGTCTGCCGGCCCTGAGTGCATGGCAAATCTCGCGCCTGCGCCATTCAGTATTTAGCGCAGGCGCAGTAAGGAATTCGGTAGCCAGTTAGCGTCCTTCCTTCACTATGCCTGACCTGAATACTGAACGGCACAGTGCAGGCGCAAGATTTACTATGCACTTAGGGCCGGCAGGAGGATGCAAACGCTGCCTGGCCCTGTCAATCAAGACTTGGAGGGAGGTGGCAGAGGTGGAGAATGGAGCCTCTAGGAGCAGGAGCAATGCCCCCCCCCCCCCCCCCCGCTCCTGGAGGCTAATTTGCATATTATAAAAGTTACATTTGTGGAGTAACGGGGGCATGGATAAAACTAGGCTAGTTAGGTTGAGCTGACATTAGCACATCTCTAACGTCAGCCAGTTTAATTTAGGCATTTCTGGTGACAGAAACCCTTTAACCTGTAGACACAATGTTCCTCTAAGGAATCAGTTTACCTGGCCTATTTTCTCAGGGGAGATGCTATTTGTGAATGAAAAGACACAGTAGGGTTTGAAAATGTACTTATCAGGCAATGCTTCATGGGAAAAGGTGTGCACATTAGCTTAAACAAGTTAGAGACAGCCATTTGTAGAAAGTGTTGCGAGTTCTTGCCCCTCATGAGTACAGAGTAGGGTGCTGGTTGGCTGGATGAGATGCCTCAGATACAGGTGTAGCTCAGGTAGGTACAGCTATGGAAACATATAGGGTCATTTATCAAACTGGTGTAAAGTAGAACTGGTTTAGTTGCCCATAGTAACTAATCAGATTCCACTTTTCCTTTTGGACAACTCCTATGGAAAATGGTGGGATCTGATTGGTCGCTATGGGCAACTAAGCCAGTCCTACTTTACACCAGTTTGATAAATGACCCCAATATTTTCCTGGAAGGGCCTCATATGAGGTTTGGCTTACATGTGGATTGTGTATTAATACAGATTCGGAAACTAAACCATGAAGCAGCTGACTAGATCTATTAACATTATTGTTCCTGTCCTCGTGCTCTTGAGATACTTATTATTTTGCATTATTGAGTTCTGGATTTTGTTTTTAGACCATTCACCGTGCAGCATAATAGACACATTGGTGATCATTTATCAAAACTGGTGTGTTCCACGCAG